>NW_027362119.1:0-145000 GCF_039654945.1 Dendrobates tinctorius
TACACAGAGACAGAGAGAGAGAGAGAGAGATAAAAAAAACAAACAACAATGCTCACCTCTCCTCCTCGCTCCCATGCTGATTCCGGAGGTGGCTCTGCTTCAGTGTCAGGAGCTGCCCCATTCTGCCAGACACAAAGCGGGGTGCGCGATGAAGCACTTGACGTCATCGCGCAACGGCTGTGAGTCAGAAGCAGAGGGGACTGATGGGAGAGAGAGCGTCATCTGATGCTCTCTCTTCCATTACAATTGAGGGCGGCGCTGACCCTCACTTACTGCTGCATAGGGGCTGCCTGGGTTTGGGGTCCCTGGGGGCTCTGGTCCCCCGGCCCTGATAGTGGGCAATGTTAGCCGGCTGCTGCGGCTAACACTGTCACTGACCGGGGACCGCCTAATGTGAAATGATATTCACCCCTTTCCATGCCCATGTGGGCGTGGGAAGCAGTGAATATTAATTTCTCTTTAGCAGCGAGGACAGAGCCTCCTGTCACCCACTGCTGCTCCGCTGGCACAGGGCTCCCATAGCAGCTATTAGCAGCGGTGGCCCTAGGCAACTGTTGGCCCTGTATGCCAGCAGGTGCTAGGGCACACTGGATGCCAGGGCCCACCGGAGAATCCCCTGGTTCTCCGGAGTGCCAGTCCAACCCTGTATATACTTAAGATATGGATCTTAAAATAAGTGCGTTGCCAAATGGTTAAATTATCACTGATGGTTTTAGGAAACCAACACGTTGTTACATGCCACCTCGTCACATCACAAATCAACCATCAATGGTATCCCTACATGTCAGCTCTTACGAGATTTAAATTTTTTTTTTTTTTTTTTTTTAATCAGATGATTTTTATTTAACAAAAAAAAACAACTACATCTTATACCAACTAGCATACAATTAGGCATTTAGACAATTGTTTTTTTTCCAAACCTATTTTAAAGGATCAACTCCCCCACCCCCTATAGACAGCAATCGCATTATTCACCTCCCTGTGGCCACCCAAAAAGACTTTGCAATACACACTAACACCATACTGTACAGCTGGAATAGGAATCTCGCCCAGGAGTCTCTAATATAGCTGTAATGTCCATATATCCTCCTAACCTCAACCAAGATGCCCAAATTTGTTCAAACTTTTTCGCAGCATTCCTTCTCTGATATATACTTTCTTCTATATGAGCTGTATAATTCACTTGCTGAATGTATTCTTTTCTAGAGGGGAGATCAGCCCTGACCCAATACCTGGCAATTAATTTCCTGGCCATGACCAGCAGATCTGGATGCACATATACTGGTCTTAGGGGCTTAGAGATGTTTTTAGGAATGGTACACTGCAGGATGGTACTACCGGTTAGAGGAGGTGCTGGATGAGTCAGCGTGTTGGGAGAATACTGAATGGGGGTATTGTGGGAACCCTTGGATCTCAGCGTACTGCTTTGGAGTGATTTCTGTGGAAAAGCTTCGGTTATCATTATACCCATAATGGGGGCTTTGGTTGACACTACCTTGAGGGGGACAGGAGCAGGATGTGGCTCGTGACCCCCTCTCAGAGCTGAATGTTGCTCACGATCCTCTCTCAGTGTAGAATGTGGCTCTCAAGGTCAAAATGGTTGGAGACCGTTGATCTAATACAATATCTTTCTGCACCCTTAGACCACTTACCCGCCTCTGCTGCCTATAAGCATGCTGGACCCTAATATCCAAGAACCGGTCCGTATCTGGCACCTGAAATTCTTCTTTCAAGGACCCAATCAACTTGAACTCCTGATTCATAAGTAACTGCGACATATAGCAAATCCCCCTACGTGACCAAGCCCTCTGTTCCCCCAGTTTATATAATTCACCCAAGTTTACATTCATCCAAATGGGTGTATAGATCGTCATTTCAGAGATCTCTCTAATCTTTTTGAACTTTGACCACGTCTTCTGCACCAGACCCAGAATGGGGAACCTCTTACCCAACCGACCAAAACTCCCAGCCTCCAGCCCTTGCACTAAAGGGGCCCTCCGAACAAGAGTTAAAAAGAAATTGTACCACCGAATCGGACTATTCCAATCAATGATTGGACTTGGTCAGACGATTCAAGGACCGTGGCTATAGTAATAGGCAAATTAAAAGAGGTTATACTAAAGCATCAAAAGTCACGAGAGAAGAACTCCTATATGGAAAAAGAGTGAAGAAACAGCAAAATCAGTAAAAAAAATTCAACCCTAGAGCCACAGAGACTAATAGAGGTGAATAAAAATGACACAAGGAACAAGCTGCAGGGCAGAAACACAGATCTGTGAGAAACACTGTGAAGATAAAACCAACTCAATGTGTAGATAAAGAAGTCTGTGGCGCTGATTCCGACACCAAATCGCCCCTTGGTCTGGGTGCAGATGGATATTGGGATAATTCACAATTGAAAACAACCTTTTACACAACTAAATGAGGTTTAGGAATAAAGTCTGATTAGTAGGAATTGCTGTGGCTGTACGGTGTGAGGGGGCGCTGCGCTGCGCTCTGTGGTTGTACGGTGTGAGGGAGCGCTGTTCCCCGCGGCTGTACGGTGTGAGGGGGCGCCGGGCTCTACGGCTGTACGGTGTGAGGGGGCGCCGGGCTCTACGGCTGTACGGTGTGAGGGGGCGCCGCGCTCTACGGCTGTACGGTGTGAGGGGGCGCCGCGCTCTACGGCTGTACGGTGTGAGGGGGCGCCGCGCTCTACGGCTGTACGGTGTGAGGGGGCGCCGCGCTCTACGGCTGTACGGTGTGAGGGGGCGCCGCGCTCTACGGCTGTACGGTGTGAGGGGGCGCCGCGCTCTACGGCTGTACGGTGTGAGGGGGCGCCGCGCTCTACGGCTGTACGGTGTGAGGGGGCGCCGCGCTCTACGGCTGTACGGTGTGAGGGGGCGCCGCGCTCTACGGCTGTACGGTGTGAGGGGGCGCCGCGCTCTACGGCTGTACGGTGTGAGGGGGCGCCGCGCTCTACGGCTGTACGGTGTGAGGGAGCGCTGCGCTCTACGGTTGTACGGTGTGAGGGGGCGCTGCGCTCTGTGGTTGTACGGTGTGAGGGGGCGCTGCGTTCTATGGTTGTACGGTGTGAGGGGGCGCTGCGCTCTACGGTTGTACGGTGTGAGGGAGCGCTGCTCCCCGCGGCTGTACGGTGTGAGGGAGCGCCGGGCTCTACGACTGTACGGTGTGAGGGGGCGCCGCGCTCTACGGCTGTACGGTGTGAGGGGGCGCTGAGCTCTGTGGTTGTACGGTGTGAGGGGGCGCTGCGCTCTGTGGTTGTACGGTGTGAGGGGGCGCTGCGCTCTGTGGTTGTACGGTGTGAGGGAGCGCTGCGCTCTGTGGTTGTACGGTGTGAGGGAGCGCTGCGCTCTGTGGTTGTACGGTGTGAGGGAGCGCTGCGCTCTGTGGTTGTACGGTGTGAGGGGGCGCTGAGCTCTGTGGTTGTACGGTGTGAGGGGGCGCTGCGCTCCGTGGTTGTACGGTGTGAGGGAGCGCTGCGCTCTGTGGTTGTACGGTGTGAGGGAGCGCTGCGCTCTGTGGTTGTACGGTGTGAGGGAGCGCTGCGCTCTGTGGTTGTACGGTGTGAGGGGGCGCTGAGCTCTGTGGTTGTACGGTGTGAGGGGGCGCTGCCCTCTATGGTTGTACGGTGTGAGGGGGCGCTGCGCTCCGTGGTTGTACGGTGTGAGGGGGCGCTGCGCTCTGTGGTTGTACGGTGTGAGGGGGCGCTGCGCTCTGTGGCTGTACGGTGTGTGGGGGCGCTGCGCTCTGTGGTTGTACGGTGTGAGGGGGCGCTGCCCTCTATGGTTGTACGGTGTGAGGGGGCGCTGCGCTCTGTGGTTGTCCGGTGTGAGGGGGCGCTGCGCTCTGTGGTTGTACGGTGTGAGGGGGCGCTGCGCTCTGTGGCTGTACGGTGTGTGGGGGCGCTGCGCTCCGTGGTTGTACGGTGTGAGGGGGCGCTGCGCTCTATGGTTGTACGGTGTGAGGGGGCGCTGCCCTCTATGGTTGTACGGTGTGAGGGGGCGCTGCGCTCCATGGTTGTACGGTGTGAGGGGGCGCTGCGCTCTGTGGTTGTACGGTGTGAGGGGGCGCTGCGCTCTGTGGCCACTGGGTGATAACAGCTCTATTGGTGGTGGAGGTTACTATACCATGGGGCTGGGATCACATCATGGAGATTACACTGTACAGGCCTCTGCTTCTATAAGCTCCCAGCCCGGTGTATACACTCGTGCGCAGGCGCCAAGGCGCTCCCAGCGGTGACGCCGGGTTATTACACTGTTAGGAGACTCACTCAGGGCTGAGGTGACAGGAAAGTCCTGCTGGCAGCGATGTGGCTGGACAGGCTGACGGATGAGAGCGGCGTCCTTGGCGCTGGAGGAAGGCACACTGCTGTGAGGAGAGAAGCCAAGTGTGCGGAGCTACGGAACACTCCGGAGTGCGAGTTTGCACTAGTGATGTGTCGTTCGTGAACGATCCGATGCAAAGAGCCGGCTCCCTGCTGTGACCGAATTGAGCCGGCTCTGCAGGGTGAACGAGCCGTTTGTTTTTTTTCTGGCGCCTGGAAGCAGTGAATCCAGACTGTGACTCATCTGGGGGTAGGAGCGGTCAGGAGAGGAGGAGATGTGAATAAATGCAGGTGAGTTAACCCTTCAGTCCCAAATATATCCTGCCAGTTCCTCCATGGCATATATAGTGTGTGACTGAGGAGCAGCACATTGTCATCATCATCTGTAATGACCGGTGCGATACCTTTAAGGGTATGTGCACACGCTGCGGATTTGGCTGCGCGAATTTTGTAAAATCCGCAGGTAAATCTGCAGGTCAAAAGACCTGCGGTTTTACCTGCGGATTGCTCTGTGGATTGGCCTGCGATTTATCATCTCTACAATGGAGGAGATGGCAAACCGCAGTGAAATCCGCAGAAAGAAGTGACATGTCAATTCTTTCTGCGGTTTCAAAACTGCAGAAAAACCGCGCGGAAAAATCTGCACCGTCTGCACTGCGGTTTTGTATTCCCATAGGGAATAATGGTGCTGTACACCTCAGCAGAATCCGCAGCGTGTGCTCACACCCTTAGAGTATGTGCACCCGCTGCGGTTTTGGCCACTGTGGGTCCGCAGCAGTTTTTGCTGCGGTGTACAGTACCATGATTCCCTATGGGAATACAAAACCGCAGTGCAGACGGTGCAGAATTTTCAGCGCGGATTATCTGCGGCTTTGAAACCGCAGAAAGAATTGACATGTCAATTCTTTCTGCGGATTCTCCTGCGGTTTGCCATCTCCTCCATTGTAGAGATGAAAAACCGCAGAGCAATCCGCAGGTAAAACCGCAGGTCTTTTGACCTGCGGTTTCACCTGCGGATTTTACAAAATCCGCGCGGATGAATCCGCACCGAAATCCGCAGCGTGTGCACACAGCCTTAGTCCCAAATAAAGCTCCACTTTCCTGGCCCCTCATCCATGGCGTATACATACAGTATATGGTATGTGCAGGAGGAGAGACTCCGCACATTGTCTGGTATATCATCTTCTCATAGTGTTAGGCCGGGCTCACATTGCATTAATGGCCCTGCGTTCATCGGGATCGTTACATAGCGGCACTAATGCTGTAACGGATGAGTTAACGCACCCACAAATGCAGACCGCGTTGAAGGGTGCGTCATGAAGTAACGCATCAGGCCGATTTTGGATGTGTTAGTATCATTGCGGCCATAGGGTGCGTTAGTGCCGCTATGTAACGATCCCGTTGATCGCAGGACCAGGAGGATTCAGGACAACACTACAGGGAGGAGGAAAGACGACGGCAGTTGTTGCTGCTAACGGCTTACACTCGTGCAAGTCTCATGCATGAAAACCCGGCACTGCCGCCAGCACTCGGCCCGGAGCGTGCGGATACATGTACTTCTATGCAGCCGCACGCTGCAGTCCCAGTGTCGGCGGCAGTGCCGGGTTTTCATACGTGAGACTCGCACAAGAATCGTCCGAGTCTCTCGCTAGTGAGTATGAGCCCTAAGGGTAGGGGAAGTAATATGAAGTGATTTTAGGTAAAACCTGTGGAGAGATCAGGTCCAGCCCCAGTCATTATATAGGGTAAGCTGGTGTCACACTTGCATATTTTGGCTGCACACGGATCCATTTTCGTCTCCATTGACTTTCAGTGGTGACGGATGGGACTGTGCATCCAGTTGTCACCGTTTTCCCACAGATCCGTGTGTCTGCATATTTTATCAGATGCACAAAAACGCAACTTGTTGCAGTTTTGTGTCATCTGAAAAACACGCAGGCACAGGGAGACGCACGGATCCGCGGCTACACGTCTGGAATTAACATGGAGCTCTATGGAGCATGGATCCAGGACAACACGGATCCATGTGCTTCCGTGTGCAGGGATCCGTTCTGTGGCACTGAGCATGCTCGGAAGCGAGGGATGTGCTGTATGGGACCAGTCTGCAGACATAACCTAGACTATGCCCGCATGCTGTTCTGTCATACAGTGATCTTTCCTGCCTCACTAGAAGAGCTTGTGCCCTATGTTACAGTGTGGTAATGATAATAAAATGTATTGGAAGCATGTATGGGGTCTCCTGGTTAGGGGCTGCATGAGTGGGGCTGCGTTCACACTAGTGCAGAGGCGGAGACAGACTGTAGTGGGCCCCTGTGCAAGAAATTTTTCGCCCCCCCCTTCATAGGGCAACAAAGTTATTTGTCATCTAATATTGAGTCTATGCAGGGCTGGATATAATATCTGTATAGAATATAATGTAACCCCCCCATAGAATATAATGCAGTCCCCCCCATATAGTATAATGCAGCCCCTCCATAGGATATATGGCAACTCCCTCATAGGATATAATGCAGCCCCTTATATAGTATAATGTAGGCCCTCCATAGAATATAATGCAGCCCCCATAGAATATAATAAATATAATACAGCCCCCTTATAGAATATAATGTAAAATGTACCCCCATGGTATATAACACAGCCGCATAGTGTATAGCCCAGCAACACATGGTATATACCCCACCATGGTATAATACATCCCAGCATGGTATGATACAGCCCAGCATGGTATATAGCCCCTCCAGCGTGGTATAATACAGCCCAGCATGGTATATAGCCCCCCAGCATAGTATAATACAGCCCAGCATGGTATATAGCCCCCCAGCATGGTATAATACAGCCCAGCATGGTATATAGCCCCCCCAGCATGGTATAATACAGCCCAGCATGGTATATAGCCCCCCAGCATGGTATGATACAGCCCAGCATGGTATATAGCCCCCCCAGCATGGTATAATACAGCCCAGTATGGTATAATACAGCCCAGCATGGTATATAGCCCCCCCAGCATGGTATAATACAGCCCAGCATGGTATAATACAGCCCAGCATGGTATATAGCCCCCCCAGAATGGTATAATACAACCCAGCATGGTATAATACAGCCCAGCATGGTATATATCCCCCCCAGCATGGTATAATACAGCCCAGCATGGTATATAGCCCCCCCAGCATAGTATATAGCCCCCCCAGAATGTTATATAGCCCCCCCAGCATGGAATAATACAGCCCAGCATGGTATATAGCCCCCCCAGCATCGTACAATACAGCCCAGCATGGTATATAGCCCCCCCCAGCATGGTACAATACAGCCCAGCATGGTATGATACAGCCCAGCATGGTATGTAGCCCCCCAGCATGGTATAATACAGCCCAGCATGGTATATAGCCCCCCCAGCATGGTATAATACAGCCCAGCCTGGTATATAGCCCCCCCAGCATGGTATAATACAGCCCAGCATGGTATATAGCCCCCCCAGCATGGTATAATACAGCCCAGCATGGTATATAGCCCCCCCAGCATGGTATAATACAGCCCAGCATGGTATATAGCCCCCCAGCATGGTATAATACAGCCCAGCATGGTATATAGCCCCCCAGCATGGTATAATACAGCCCAGCATGGTATATAGCCCCCCCAGCATGGTATGATACAGCCCAGCATGGTGTATAGCCCCCCAGCATGGTATGATACAGCCCATCAAGGTATATAGCCCCCCAGCATGGTATGATACAGCCCAGCATGGTATAATACAGTCCAGCATGGTACATAGCCCCCCCAGCATGGTATGATACAGCCCAGCAAGGTATATAGCCCCCCCAGCATGGTATAATACAGCCCAGCATGGTATATAGCCCCCCAGCATGGTATGATACAGCCCAGCATGGTATGTAGCCACCCCAGCATGGTATGATACAGCCCAGCATGATATATAGCCCCCCCAGCATGGTATGATACAGCCCAGCATGGTATATAGCCCCCCAGCATGGTATATAGCCCCCCAGAATAGTATATAGCCCCCGCAGCATGGTATAATACAGCCCAGAATGGTATAATACAGCCCAGCATGGTATATAGCCCCCCCAGCATGGTATATAGCCCCCCAGCATGGTATATAGCCCCCCCATCATGGTATGATACAGCCCACTAGTGTTTTGGTATGGTGCGTTGTGATGCGTAGTAATCCTGAGGCATCCTGATCCAGATTAGATCCCTATACTTAACATAGGGACGCACGGACCTGCGTTTGCATCAGGATCAGCATGCATCAGGTCCACCAACACATATCACAGCACTTACTAATTCATAAAGTACATGAACAAAAAATGCCGCAATACATGTTAAGACTGCGACCGAGGAGGAGCCGGGGCCTGATCACAAGAGCTGACAATCTGAGGAGACAGCAATGCTGAATAACAGTCTACACTGCGTCACTAGATCCTTATACAGGAGTATAATGAGGCCTCACTGTACAGGAGAGCGGACCGAGGAGCAAGGGGCCTGATCACAAGAGCTGACAATCTGAGGAAACCGCAATGCTGAATAACAGTCTACACTGCGTCACTAGATCCTTATACAGGGGTATAATGAGGCCTCACTGTACAGGAGAGACCGGAGCGAGGAGCAGGGGCCTGATCACAAGAGCTGACAATCTGAGGAAACAGCAATGCTGAATGACAGTCTACACTGCATCACTAGATCCATAAACAGGGGTATAATGAGGCATCACTGTACAGGAGAGACCAGAGCGAGGAGCAGGGGCCTGATCACAAGAGCTGACAATCTGAGGAAACAGCAATGCTGAATAACAGTCTACACTGTGTCACTAGATCCTTATACAGGGGTATAATGAGGCCTCACTGTACAGGAGAGACCGGAGCGTGAAGCAGAGGCCTGATCACAAGAGCTGACAATCTGAGGACACAGCAATGCTGAATAACAGTCTACACTGCGTCACTAGATCCTTATACAGGGGTATAATGAGGCCTCACTGTACAGGAGAGAACGAAGTGAGGAGCAGGGGCCTGATCACAAGAGCTGGCAATCTGAGGAAACAGCAATGCTGAATTACAGTCTACTTTGCGTCACTAGATCCTTATACAGGGGTATAATGAGGCCTCACTGTACAGGAGAGCACGGAGAGAGGAGCAGGGGCCTGATCACAAGAGCTGACAACCTGAGGAAACAGCAATGCTGAATAACAGTCTACACTGCGTCACTAGATCCTTATACAGGTGTATAATGAGGCCTCACTGTACAGGAGAGAGCGGAGCGCGGAGCAGAGGCCTGATCACAAGAGTTGACTATCTGAGGAAACAGCAATGCTGAATAACAGTCTACACTGTGTCACTAGATCCTTATACAGGGGTATAATGAGGCCTCACTGTACAGGAGAGACCGGAACGAGGAGCAGGGGCCTGATCACAAGAGCTGACAATCTGAGGAAACAGCAATGCTGAATAACAGTCTACACTGTGTCACTAGATCCTTATACAGGTCTATAATGAGGCCTCACTGTACAGGAGAGAGCGGAGCGCGGAGCAGAGGCCTGATCACAAGAGTTGACAATCTGAGGAAACAGCAATGCTGAATAACAGTCTACACTGTGTCACTAGATCCTTATACAGGTGTATAATGAGGCCTCACTGTACAGGAGAGACCGGAGGGAGGATCAGGGGCCTGATAACAAGAGCTGACAATCTGAGGAGACAGCAATGCTGAAAAACAGTCTACACTGCGTCACTAGATCCTTATACAGGGGTATAAAGAGGCCTCACTGTACATGAGAGACCGGAGCGTGGAGCCGGGGCCTGATCACAAGAGCTGACAATCTGAGGACACAGCAATGCTGAATAACAGTCTACACTGCGTCACTAGATCCTTATACAGGGGTATAATGAGGCCTCACTGTACAGGAGAGAGCGGAGCGCGGAGCAGAGGCCTGATAACAAGAGTTGACAATCTGAGGAAACAGCAATGCTGAATAACAGTCTACACTGCGTCACTAGATCCTTATACAGGGGTACAATGAGGCCTCACTGTACAGGAGAGACCGGAATGGGGAGCAGGGGCCTGATCACAAGAGCTGACAATCTGAGGAACAGCAATGCTGAATAACAGTCTACACTGCGTCACTAGATCCTTATACAGGTGGAGAATGAGTCCTCACTGTACAGGAGAGAGCAGAGCGCGGAGCAGAGGTCTGATCACAAGAGCTGGCAATCTGAGGACACAGCAATGCTGAATAACAGTCTACACTGCGTCACTAGATCCTTATACGGGTGTATAATGAGGCCTCACTGTACAGGAGAGACCGGAGGGAGGAGCAGGGGCCTGATCACAAGAGCTGACAATCTGAGGAGACAGGAATGCTGAATAACAGTCTACACTGCGTCACTAGATCCTTATATAGGTGTATAATGAGGCCTCACTGTAGAGGAGAGACCGGAGCGAGGAGCAGGGGTCTGATCACAAGAGCTGACAATCTGAGGAAAAAGCAATGCTGAATAACAGTCTACACTGCATCACTAGATCCTTATACAGGGGTATAATGAGACTTCACTGTACCGGAGAGACCGGAGCGAGGAGCAGGGGCCTGATCACAAGAGCTGACAATCTGAGGAAACAGCAATGCTGAATAACAGTCTACACTGCGTCACTAGATCCTTATACAGGTGGAGAATGAGGCCTCACTGTACAGGAGAGAGCGGAGCGCGGAGCAGAGGTCTGATCACAAGAGCTGGCAATCTGAGGACACAGCAATGCTGAATAACAGTCTACACTGCGTCACTAGATCGTTATACAGGTGTATAATGAGGCCTCACAGTACAGGAGAGACCGGAGGGAGGAGCAGGGGACTGATCACAAGAGCTGACAATCTGAGGAGACAGGAATACTGAATAACAGTCTACACTGCGTCACTAGATCCTTATACAGGGGTATAATGAGACCTCACTGTACAGGAGAGACCGGAGCGAGGAGCAGGGGCCTGATCACAAGAGCTGACAATCTGAGGAAACAGCAATGCTGAATAACAGTCTACACTGCGTCACTAGATCCTTATACAGGTGGAGAATGAGGCCTCACTGTACAGGAGAGAGCGGAGCGTGGAGCAGAGGTCTGATCACAAGAGCTGGCAATCTGAGGACACAGCAATGCTGAATAACAGTCTACAATGCGTCACTAGATCGTTATACAGGTGTATAATGAGGCCTCACTGTACAGGAGAGACCGGAGCGAGGAGCAGGGGCCTGATCACAAGAGCTGACAATCTGAGGAAACAGCAATGCTGAATAACAGTCTACACTGCGTCACTAGATCCTTATACAGGGGTTTAATGAGGCCTCACTGTACAGGAGAGACCAGAGCGAGGAGCAGGGGCCTGATCACAAGAGCTGACAATCTGAGGAAACAGCAATGCTGAATAACAGTCTACACTGCGTCACTAGATCCTTATACAGGTGTATAATGAGGCCTCACTGTACAGGAGAGACCGGAACGAGGAGCAGGGGCCTGATCACAAGAGCTGACAATCTGAGGAAACAGCAATGCTGAATAACAGTCTACACTGCGTCACTAGATCCTTATACAGGGGTATAATGAGGCCTCACTGTACAGGAGAGACCGGAGCGAGGAGCAGGGGCCTGATCACAAGAGCTGGCAATCTGAGGACACAGCAATGCTGAATAACAGTCTACACTGCGTCACTAGATCGTTATACAGGTGTATAATGAGGCCTCACTGTACAGGAGAGACCGGAGGGAGGAGCAGGGGCCTGATCACAAGAGCTGACAATCTGAGGAGACAGGAATGCTGAATAACAGTCTACACTGCATCACTAGATCCTTATACAGGGGTATAATGAGGCCTCACTGTACAGGAGAGACCGGAGCGAGGAGCCGGGGCCTGATCACAAGAGCTGACAATCTGAGGAAGCAGCAATGCTGAATAACAGTCTACACTGCGTCACTAGATCCATATACAGGGGTTTCATGAGGCCTCACTGTACAGGAGAGACCAGAGCGAGGAGCAGGGGCCTGATCACAAGAGCTGACAATCTGAGGAAACAGCAATGCTGAATAACAGTCTACACTGTGTCACTAGATCCTTATACAGGGGTATAATGAGGCCTCACTGTACAGGAGAGAACGAAGCGAGGAGCAGGGGCCTGATCACAAGAGCTGACAATCTGAGGAAACAGCAATGCTGAATTACAGTCTACTTTGCGTCACTAGATCCTTATACAGGGGTATAATGAGGCCTCACTGTACAGGAGAGCGGACCGAGGAGCAAGGGGCCTGATCACAAGAGCTGACAATCTGATGAAACAGCAATGCTGAATAACAGTCTACACTGCGTCACTAGATCCTTATACAGGGGTATAATGAGGCCTCACTGTACAGGAGAGACCGGAACGAGGAGCAGGGGCCTGATCACAAGAGCTGACAATCTGAGGAAACAGCAATGCTGAATAACAGTCTACACTGTGTCACTAGATCCTTATACAGGTCTATAATGAGGCCTCACTGTACAGGAGAGAGCGGAGCGCGGAGCAGAGGCCTGATCACAAGAGTTGACAATCTGAGGAAACAGCGATGCTGAATAACAGTCTACACTGTGTCACTAGATCCTTATACAGGTGTATAATGAGGCATCACTGTACAGGAGAGACCGGAGGGAGGAGCAGGGGCCTGATCACAAGAGCTGACAATCTGAGGAGACAGCAATGCTGAAAAACAGTCTACACTGCGTCACTAGATCCTTATACAGGGGTATAAAGAGGCCTCACTGTACAGGAGAGACCGGAGCGTGGAGCCGGGGCCTGATCACAAGAGCTGACAATATGAGGACACAGCAATGCTGAATAACAGTCTACACTGCGTCACTAGATCCTTATACAGGAGTATAATGAGGCCTCACTGTACAGGAGAGAGCGGAGCGCGGAGCAGAGGCCTGATAACAAGAGTTGACAATCTGTGTAAACAGCAATGCTGAATAACAGTCTACACTGCGTCACTAGATCCTTATACAGGGGTACAATGAGGCCTCACTGTACAGGAGAGACCGGAATGGGGAGCAGGGGCCTGATCACAAGAGCTGACAATCTGAGGAAACAGCAATGCTGAATAACAGTCTACACTGCGTCACTAGATCCTTATACAGGTGGAGAATGAGTCCTCACTGTACAGGAGAGAGCGGAGCGCGGAGCAGAGGTCTGATCACAAGAGCTGGCAATCCGAGGACACAGCAATGCTGAATAACAGTCTACACTGCATCACTAGATCCTTATACAGGTGTATAATGAGGCCTCACTGTACAGGAGAGACCGGAGGGAGGAGCAGGGGCCTGATCACAAGAGCTGACAATCTGAGGAGACAGGAATGCTGAATAACAGTCTACACTGCGTCACTAGATCCTTATACAGGTGTATAATGAGTCCTCACTGTAGAGGAGAGACTGGAGCGAGGAGCAGGGGCCTGATCATAAGAGCTGACAATCTGAGGAAAAAGCAATGCTGAATAACAGTCTACACTGCATCACTAGATCCTTATACAGGGGTATAATGAGGCTTCACTGTACCGGAGAGACCGGAGCGAGGAGCAGGGGCCTGATCACAAGAGCTGACAATCTGAGGAAACAGCAATGCTGAATAACAGTCTACACTGCGTCACTAGATCCTTATACAGGTGGAGAATGAGGCCTCACTGTACAGGAGAGAGCGGAGCGCGGAGCAGAGGTCTGATCACAAGAGCTGGCAATCTGAGGACCCAGCAATGCTGAATAACAGTCTACACTGCGTCACTAGATCGTTATACAGGTGTATAATGAGGCCTCACTGTACAGGAGAGACCGGAGTGTGAAGCAGAGGCCCGATCACAAGAGCTGACAATCTGAGGAAACATCAATGCTGAATAACAGTCTACACTGCGTCACTAGATCCTTATACAGGGGTATAATGAGGCCTCACTGTACAGGAGAGACCGGAGCGCGAATTAGAGGCCTGATCACAAGAGCTGACAATCTGAGGAAACAGCAATGCTGAATAACAGTCTACACTGCCTCACTAGATCCTTATACAGGGGTATAATGAGGCCTCACTGTAGAGGAGAGACCGGAGCGAGGAGCAGGGGCCTGATCACAAGAGCTGACAATCTGAGGACACAGCAATGCTGAATAACAGTCTACACTGCTTCACTAGATCCTTATACAGGGGTATAATGAGGCCTCACTGTAAAGGAGAGACCGGAGCACGAAGCAGAGGCCTGATCACAAGAGCTGACAATCTGAGGAAACAGCAATGCTGAATAACAGTCTACACTGCCTCACTAGATTCTTATACAGGGGTATAATGAGGCCTCACTGTACAGGAGAGACCGGAGCGAGGAGCAGGGGCCTGATCACAAGAGCTGACAATCTGAGGAAACAGCAATGCTGAATAACAGTCTACACTGCGTCACTAGATCCTTATACAGGTGGAGAATGAGGCCTCACTGTACAGGAGAGAGCGGAGCGCGGAGCAGAGGTCTGATCACAAGAGCTGGCAATCTGAGGACAAAGCAATGCTGAATAACAGTCTACACTGCATCACTAGATCCTTATACAGGTGTATAATGAGGCCTCACTGTACAGGAGAGACCGGAGGGAGGAGCAGGGGCCTGATCACAAGAGCTGACAATCTGAGGAAAAAGCAATGCTGAATAACAGTCTACACTGCGTCACTAGATCCTTATACAGGGGTATAATGAGGCTTCACTGTACCGGAGAGACCGGAGCGAGGAGCAGGGGCCTGATCACAAGAGCTGACAATCTGAGGAAACAGCAATGCTGAATAACAGTCTCTACTGCATCACTAGATCCTTATACAGGGGTATAATGAGGCCTCACTGTACAGGAGGGACCGGCGCGAGGAGCAGGGGCCTGATCACAAGAGCTAAAAATCTGAGGAAACAGCAATGCTGAATAACAGTCTACACTGCGTCACTAGATCCTTATACAGGGGTATAATGAGGCCTCACTGTACAGGAGAGACCCGAGCGTGAAGCAGAGGCCTGATCACAAGAGCTGACAATCTGAGGACACAGCAATGCTGAATAACAGTCTACACTGCGTCACTAGATCCTTATACAGGGGTATAATGAGCACTCACTGTATAGGAGAGACCGGAGCGTGAAGCAGAGGCCTGATCACAAGAGCTGACAATCTGAGGACACAGCAATGCTGAATAACAGTCTACACTGCGTCACTAGATCCTTATACAGGGGTATAATGAGGCCTCACTGTACAGGAGAGACCGGAGCGAGGAGCAGGGGCCTGATCACAAGAGCTGACAATCTAGGGAAATAGCAATGCTGAATAACAGTCTACACTGCCTCACTAGATCCTTTTACAGGGGTATAATGAGGCCTCACTGTACAGGAGAGACCGGAGCGCGAAGCAGAGGCCTGATCACAAGAGCTGACAATTTGAGGACACAGCAATGCTGAATAACAGTCTACACTGCGTCACTAGATCCTTATACAGGGGTTTAATGAGGCCTCACTGTACAGGAGAGACCAGAGCGAGGAGCAGGGGCCTGATCTTAAGAGCTGACAATCTGAGGAAACCGCAATGCTGAATAACAGTCTACACTGTGTCACTAGATCCTTATACAGGGGTATAATGAGGCCTCTCTGTACAGGAGAGAACGAAGCGAGGAGCAGGGGACTGATCACAAGAGCTGACAATCTGAGGAAACAGCAATGCTGAATTACAGTCTACACTGCGTCACTAGATCCTTATACAGGGGTATAATGAGGCCTCACTGTACAGGAGAGCGGACCGAGGAGCAAGGGGCCTGATCACAAGAGCTGACAATCTGAGGAAACAGCAATGCTGAATAACAGTCTACACTGCGTCACTAGATCCTTATACAGGGGTATAATGAGGCCTCACTGTACAGGAGAGCACGGAGAGAGGAGCAGGGGCCTGATCACAAGAGCTGGCAACCTGAGGAAACAGCAATGCTGAATAACAGTCTACACTGTGTCACTAGATCCTTATACAGGGGTATAATGAGGCCTCACTGTACAGGAGAGACCGGAGGGAGGAGCAGGGGCCTGATCACAAGAGCTGACAATCTGAGGAGACAGGAATGCTGAATAACAGTCTACACTGCATCACTAGATCCTTATACAGGGGTATAATGAGGCCTCACTGTACAGGAGAGACCGGAGCGAGGAGCCGGGGCCTGATCACAAGAGCTGACAATCTGAGGAAGCAGCAATGCTGAATAACAGTCTACACTGCGTCACTAGATCCATATACAGGGGTTTCATGAGGCCTCACTGTACAGGAGAGACCAGAGCGAGGAGCAGGGGCCTGATCACAAGAGCTGACAATCTGAGGAAACAGCAATGCTGAATAACAGTCTACACTGTGTCACTAGATCCTTATACAGGGGTATAATGAGGCCTCACTGTACAGGAGAGAACGAAGCGAGGAGCAGGGGCCTGATCACAAGAGCTGACAATCTGAGGAAACAGCAATGCTGAATTACAGTCTACTTTGCGTCACTAGATCCTTATACAGGGGTATAATGAGGCCTCACTGTACAGGAGAGCGGACCGAGGAGCAAGGGGCCTGATCACAAGAGCTGACAATCTGAGGAAACAGCAATGCTGAATAACAGTCTACACTGCGTCACTAGATCCTTATACAGGGGTATAATGAGGCCTCACTGTACAGGAGAGACCGGAACGAGGAGCAGGGGCCTGATCACAAGAGCTGACAATCTGAGGAAACAGCAATGCTGAATAACAGTCTACACTGTGTCACTAGATCCTTATACAGGTCTATAATGAGGCCTCACTGTACAGGAGAGAGCGGAGCGCGGAGCAGAGGCCTGATCACAAGAGTTGACAATCTGAGGAAACAGCGATGCTGAATAACAGTCTACACTGTGTCACTAGATCCTTATACAGGTGTATAATGAGGCCTCACTGTACAGGAGAGACCGGAGGGAGGAGCAGGGGCCTGATCACAAGAGCTGACAATCTGAGGAGACAGCAATGCTGAAAAACAGTCTACACTGCGTCACTAGATCCTTATACAGGGGTATAAAGAGGCCTCACTGTACAGGAGAGACCGGAGCGTGGAGCCGGGGCCTGATCACAAGAGCTGACAATATGAGGACACAGCAATGCTGAATAACAGTCTACACTGCGTCACTAGATCCTTATACAGGAGTATAATGAGGCCTCACTGTACAGGAGAGAGCGGAGCGCGGAGCAGAGGCCTGATAACAAGAGTTGACAATCTGTGGAAACAGCAATGCTGAATAACAGTCTACACTGCGTCACTAGATCCTTATACAGGGGTACAATGAGGCCTCACTGTACAGGAGAGACCGGAATGGGGAGCAGGGGCCTGATCACAAGAGCTGACAATCTGAGGAAACAGCAATGCTGAATAACAGTCTACACTGCGTCACTAGATCCTTATACAGGTGGAGAATGAGTCCTCACTGTACAGGAGAGAGCGGAGCGCGGAGCAGAGGTCTGATCACAAGAGCTGGCAATCCGAGGACACAGCAATGCTGAATAACAGTCTACACTGCATCACTAGATCCTTATACAGGTGTATAATGAGGCCTCACTGTACAGGAGAGACCGGAGGGAGGAGCAGGGGCCTGATCACAAGAGCTGACAATCTGAGGAGACAGGAATGCTGAATAACAGTCTACACTGCGTCACTAGATCCTTATACAGGTGTATAATGAGTCCTCACTGTAGAGGAGAGACTGGAGCGAGGAGCAGGGGCCTGATCACAAGAGCTGACAATCTGAGGAAAAAGCAATGCTGAATAACAGTCTACACTGCATCACTAGATCCTTATACAGGGGTATAATGAGGCTTCACTGTACCGGAGAGACCGGAGCGAGGAGCAGGGGCCTGATCACAAGAGCTGACAATCTGAGGAAACAGCAATGCTGAATAACAGTCTACACTGCGTCACTAGATCCTTATACAGGTGGAGAATGAGGCCTCACTGTACAGGAGAGAGCGGAGCGCGGAGCAGAGGTCTGATCACAAGAGCTGGCAATCTGAGGACACAGCAATGCTGAATAACAGTCTACACTGCGTCACTAGATCGTTATACAGGTGTATAATGAGGCCTCACTGTACAGGAGAGACCGGAGTGTGAAGCAGAGGCCCGATCACAAGAGCTGACAATCTGAGGAAACATCAATGCTGAATAACAGTCTACACTGCGTCACTAGATCCTTATACAGGGGTATAATGAGGCCTCACTGTACAGGAGAGACCGGAGCGCGAATTAGAGGCCTGATCACAAGAGCTGACAATCTGAGGAAACAACAATGCTGAATAACAGTCTACACTGCCTCACTAGATCCTTATACAGGGGTATAATGAGGCCTCACTGTAGAGGAGAGACCGGAGCGAGGAGCAGGGGCCTGATCACAAGAGCTGACAATCTGAGGACACAGCAATGCTGAATAACAGTCTACACTGCTTCACTAGATCCTTATACAGGGGTATAATGAGGCCTCACTGTAAAGGAGAGACCGGAGCACGAAGCAGAGGCCTGATCACAAGAGCTGACAATCTGAGGAAACAGCAATGCTGAATAACAGTCTACACTGCCTCACTAGATTCTTATACAGGGGTATAATGAGGCCTCACTGTACAGGAGAGACCGGAGCGAGGAGCAGGGGCCTGATCACAAGAGCTGACAATCTGAGGAAACAGCAATGCTGAATAACAGTCTACACTGCGTCACTAGATCCTTATACAGGTGGAGAATGAGGCCTCACTGTACAGGAGAGAGCGGAGCGCGGAGCAGAGGTCTGGTCACAAGAGCTGGCAATCTGAGGACAAAGCAATGCTGAATAACAGTCTACACTGCATCACTAGATTCTTATACAGGTGTATAATGAGGCCTCACTGTACAGGAGAGACCGGAGGGAGGAGCAGGGGCCTGATCACAAGAGCTGACAATCTGAGGAAAAAGCAATGCTGAATAACAGTCTACACTGCGTCACTAGATCTTTATACAGGGGTATAATGAGGCTTCACTGTACCGGAGAGACCGGAGCGAGGAGCAGGGGCCTGATCACAAGAGCTGACAATCTGAGGAAACAGCAATGCTGAATAACAGTCTCTACTGCATCACTAGATCCTTATACAGGGGTATAATGAGGCCTCACTGTACAGGAGGGACCGGTGCGAGGAGCAGGGGCCTGATCACAAGAGCTAAAAATCTGAGGAAACAGCAATGCTGAATAACAGTCTACACTGCGTCACTAGATCCTTATACAGGGGTATAATGAGGCCTCACTGTACAGGAGAGACCCGAGCGTGAAGCAGAGGCCTGATCACAAGAGCTGACAATCTGAGGACACAGCAATGCTGAATAACAGTCTGCACTGCGTCACTAGATCCTTATACAGGGGTATAATGAGCCCTCACTGTATAGGAGAGACCGGAGCGTGAAGCAGAGGCCTGATCACAAGAGCTGACAATCTGAGGACACAGCAATGCTGAATAACAGTCTACACTGCGTCACTAGATCCTTATACAGGGGTATAATGAGGCCTCACTGTACAGGAGAGACCGGAGCGAGGAGCAGGGGCCTGATCACAAGAGCTGACAATCTAAGAAAATAGCAATGCTGAATAACAGTCTACACTGCCTCACTAGATCCTTTTACAGGGGTATAATGAGGCCTCACTGTACAGGAGAGACCGGAGCGCGAAGCAGAGGCCTGATCACAAGAGCTGACAATTTGAGGACACAGCAATGCTGAATAACAGTCTACACTGCGTCACTAGATCCTTATACAGGGGTTTAATGAGGCCTCACTGTACAGGAGAGACCAGAGCGAGGAGCAGGGGCCTGATCTTAAGAGCTGACAATCTGAGGAAACCGCAATGCTGAATAACAGTCTACACTGTGTCACTAGATCCTTATACAGGGGTATAATGAGGCCTCTCTGTACAGGAGAGAACGAAGCGAGGAGCAGGGGACTGATCACAAGAGCTGACAATCTGAGGAAACAGCAATGCTGAATTACAGTCTACACTGCGTCACTAGATCCTTATACAGGGGTATAATGAGGCCTCACTGTACAGGAGAGCGGACCGAGGAGCAAGGGGCCTGATCACAAGAGCTGACAATCTGAGGAAACAGCAATGCTGAATAACAGTCTACACTGCGTCACTAGATCCTTATACAGGGGTATAATGAGGCCTCACTGTACAGGAGAGACCGGAGCGAGGAGCAGGGGCCTGATCACAAGAGCTGACAATCTGAGGACACAGCAATGCTGAATAACAGTCTACACTGCGTCACTAGATCCTTATACAGGGGTATAATGAGGCCTCACTGTACAGGAGAGACCGGAGCGTGAAGCAGAGGCCTGTTCACTAGAGCTGACAATCTGAGGAAGCAGCAATGCTGAATAACAGTCTACACTGTGTCACTAGATCCTTATACTGGGGTATAATGAGGCCTCACTGTACAGGAGAGACCGGAGCGAGGAGCAGAGGTCTGATCACAAGAGCTGACAAACTGAGGAAACAGCAATGCTGAATAACAGTCTACACTGTGTCACTAGATCCTTATACTGGGGTATAATGAGGCCTCACTGTACAGGAGAGACCGGAGCGAGGAGCAGGGGCCTGATCACAAGAGCTGACAATCTGAGGGAGCAGCAATGCTGAATAACAGTCTACACTGCGTCACTAAATCTTTATACAGGGGTTTAATGAGGCCTCCCTATACAGGAGAGACCGGAGCGAGGAGCAGAGGCCTGATCACAAGAGCTGACAATCTGAGGAAACAGCAATGCTGAATAACAGTCTACACTGCCTCACTAGATCCTTATACAGGGGTATAATGAGGCCTCACTGTACAGGAGAGACAGGAGCGAGGAGCAGGGGCCTGATCACAAGAGCTGACAATCTGAGGGAGCAGCAATGCTGAATAACAGTCTACACTGTGTCACTAGATCCTTATACTGGGGTATAATGAGGCCCACTGTAAAGGAGAGACTGGAGCGAGGAGCAGGGGCCTGATCACAAGAGCTGACAATCTGAGGAAGCAGCAATGCTGAATAACAGTCTACACTGCGTCACAAGATCCTTATACAGGGGTATTATGAGGCCTCACTGTACAGGAGAGACCGGAGCGAGGAGCAGGGGCCTGATCACAAGAGCTGTCAATCTGAGGAAACAGCAATGCTGAATAACAGTCTACACTGCGTCACTAGATCCTTATACAGGTGTATAATGAGGCCTCACTGTACAGGAGAGACCGGAGCGAGGAGCAGGAGCCTGATCACAAGATCTGACAATCTGAGGAAACAGCAATGCTGAATAACAGTCTACACTGCCTCACTAGATCCTTATACAGGGGTATAATGAGGCCTCACTGTAGAGGAGAGACCGGAGCGAGGAGCAGGGGCCTGATCACAAGAGCTGACAATCTGAGGACACAGCAATGCTGAATAACAGTCTACACTTCGTCACTAGATCCTTATACAGGGGTATAATGAGGCCTCACTGTACAGGAGAGACCGGAGCGCGAAGCAGAGGCCTGATCACAAGAGCTGACAATCTGAGGAAACAGCAATGCTGAATAACAGTCTACACTGCCTCACTAGATCCTTATACAGGTGTATAATGAGGCCTCACTGTAGAGGAGAGAACGGAGCGAGGAGTAGGGGCCTGATCACAAGAGCTGACAATCTGAGGAAAAAGCAATGCTGAATAACAGTCTACACTGCGTCACTAGATCCTTATACAGGGGTATAATGAGGCCTCACTGTACAGGAGAGACCGAAGTGCGAATTAGAGGCCTGATCACAAGAGCTGACAATCTGAGGAAAAAGCATTGCTGAATAACAGTCTACACTGCGTCACTAGATCCTCATACAGGGGTATAATGAGGCTTCACTGTACCGGAGAGACCGGAGCGAGGAGCAGAGGCCTGATCAAAAGAGCTGACAATCTGAGGAAACAGCAATGCTGAATAACAGTCTCTACTGCATCACTAGATCCTTATACAGGGGTATAATGAGGCCTCACTGTACAGGAGAGACCGGAGCGAGGAGCAGGGGCCTGATCACAAGAGCTGACAATCTGAGGAAACAGCAATGCTGAATAACAGTCTACACTGCGTCACTAGATCCTTTTACAGGGGTATAATGAGGCCTCACTGTACAGGAGAGACCGGAGCGAGGAGCAGGGGCCTGATCACAAGAGCTGACAATCTGAGGAAACAGCAATGCTGAATAACAGTCTACACTGCCTCACTAGATCCTTATACAGGGCTATAATGAGGCCTCACTGTACAGGAGAGACCGGAGCGAGAAGCAGAGGCCTGATCACAAGAGCTGACAATCTGAGGAAACAGCAAAGCTGAATAACAGTCTACACTGCCTCTCTAGATCCTTATACAGGGGTATAATGAGGCCTCACTGTACAGGAGAGACCGGAGCGAGGAGCAGAGGCCTGATCACAAGAGCTGACAATCTGAGGAAACAGCAATGATGAATAACAGTCTACACTGTGTCACTAGATCCTTATACTGGGGTATAATGAGGCCTCACTGTACAGGAGAGACCGGAGCGAGGAGCATGGGCCTGATCACAAGAGCTGACAATCTGAGGGAGCAGTAATGCTGAATAACAGTCTACACTGCGTCACTAGATCCTTATACAGGGGTATAATGAGGCCTCACTGTACAGGAGAGACCGGAGCGAGGAGCAGGGGCCTGATCACAAGAGCTGACAATCTGAGGACACAGCCATGCTGAATAACAGTCTACACTGCGTCACTAGATCCTTATACAGGGGTATAATGAGGCCTCACTGTACAGGAGAGACCGGAGCGTGAAGCAGAGGCCTGATCACTAGAGCTGACAATCTGAGGAAACAGTATTGCTGAATAACAGTCTACACTGCCTCACTAGATCCTTATACAGGGGTATAATGAGGCCTCACTGTACAGGAGAGACCGGAGCGAGAAACAGAGGCCTGATCACAAGAGCTGACAATCTGAGGAAACAGCAATGCTGAATAACAGTCTACACTGTGTCACTAGATCCTTATACTGGGGTATAATGAGGCCTCACTGTACAGGAGAGACCGGAGCGAGGAGCAGGGGCCTGATCACAAGAGCTGACAATCTGAGGAAGCAGCAATGCTGAATAACAGTCTACACTGCGTCACTAGATCCTTATACAGGGGTATAATGAGGCCTCACTGTACAGGAGAGACCGGAGCGAGGAGCAGGGGCCTGATCACAAGAGCTGACAATCTGAGGAAACAGCAATGCTGAATAACAGTCTACACTGCCTCACTAGATCCTTATACAGGGGTATAATGAGGCCTCACTGTACAGGAGAGACCGGAGCGAGGAGCAGAGGCCTGATCACAAGAGCTGACAATCTGAGGAAACAGCAAAGCTGAATAACAGTCTACACTGCCTCTCTAGATCTTTATACAGGGGTATAATGAGGCCTCACTGTACAGGAGAGACCGGAGCGAGGAGCAGAGGTCTGATCACAAGAGCTGACAATCTGAGGAAATAGCAATGCTGAATAACAGTCTACACTGTGTCACTAGATCCTTATACTGGGGTATAATGAGGCCTCACTGTACAGGAGAGACCGGAGCGAGGAGCAGGGGCCTGATAACAAGAGCTGACAATCTGAGGGAGCAGCAATGCTGAATAACAGTCTACACTGCATCACTAGATCTTTATACAGGGGTTTAATGAGGCCTCACTATACAGGAGAGACCGGAGCGAGGAGCAGAGGCCTGATCACAAGAGCTGACAATCTGAGGAAACAGCAATGCTGAATAACAGTCTACACTGTGTCACTAGATCCTTATACTGGGGTATAATGAGGCCTCACTGTACAGGAGAGACCGGAGCGAGGAGCAGGGGCCTGATCACAAGAGCTGACAATCTGAGGGAGCAGCAATGCTGAATAACAGTCTACACTGCGTCACTAGATCCTTATACAGGGGATTAATGAGGCCTCACTATACAGGAGAGACCGGAGCGAGGAGCAGAGGCCTGATCACAAGAGCTGACAATCTGAGGAAACAGCAATGCTGAATAACAGTCTACACTGCCTCACTAGATCCTTATACAGGGGTATAATGAGGCCTCACTGTACAGGAGAGACCGGAGCGAGGAACAGTGGCCTGATCACAAGAGCTGACAATCTGAGGAAACAGCAATGCTGAATAACAGTCTACACTGTGTCACTAGATCCTTATACAGGGGTATAATGAGGCCTCACTGTACAGGAGAGACCCGAGCGTGAAGCAGAGGCCTGATCACAAGAGCTGACATTCTGAGGACACAGCAATGGTGAATAACAGTCTACACTGCATCACTAGATCCTTATACAGGGGTATAATGAGGCCTCACTGTACAGGAGAGACCGGAGCGTGAAGCAGAGGCCTGATCACAAGAGCTGACAATCTGAGGACACAGCAATGCTGAATAACAGTCTACACTGCCTCACTAGATCCTTATACAGGGGTATAATGAGGCCTCACTGTACAGGAGAGACCGGAGCGAGGAGCAGGGGCCTGATCACAAGAGCTGACAATCTGAGGAAACAGCAATGCTGAATAACAGTCTACACTGCCTCACTAGATCCTTTTACAGGGGTATAATGAGGCCTCACTGTACAGGAGAGACCTGAGCGCGAAGTAGAGGCCTGATCACAAGAGCTGACAATTTGAGGACACAGCAATGCTGAATAACAGTCTACACTGCCTCACTAGATCCTTATACAGGGGTATAATGAGGCCTCACTGACTGTACAGGAGAGACCGGAGCGTGAAGCAGAGGCCTGATCACAAGAGCTGACAATCTGAGGAAACAGCAATGCTGAATAACAGTCTACACTGCGTCACTAGATCCTTATACAGGGGTAAAATGAGGCCTCACTGTACAGGAAAGACCGGAGCGCGAATTAGAGGCCTGATCACAAGAACTGACAATCTGAGGAAACAGCAATGCTGAATAACAGTCTACACTGCGTCACTAGATCCTTATACAGGGGTATAATGAGGCCTCACTGTACAGGAGAGACCGGAGCGAGGAGTAGGGGCCTGATCACAAGAGCTGACAATATGAGGACACAGCAATGCTGAATAACAGTCTACACTGTGTCACTAGATCCTTATACAGGTGTATAATGAGGCCTCACTGTACAGGAGAGTCCGGAGGGAGGAGCAGGGGCCTGATCACAAGAGCTGACAATCTGAGGAGACAGGAATGCTGAATAACAGTCTACACTGCATCACTAGATCCTTATACAGGGGTATAATGAGGCCTCACTGTACAGGAGAGACCGGAGCGAGGAGCAGGGGCCTGATCACAAGAGCTGACAATCTGAGGAAACAGCAATGCTGAATAACAGTCTACACTGCGTCACTAGATCCTTATACAGGTGTATAATGAGGCCTCACTGTAGAGGAGAGACCGGAGCGAGGAGTAGGGGCCTGATCACAAGAGCTGACAATCTGAGGAAAAAGCAATGCTGAATAACAGTCTACACTGCGTCACTAGATCCTTATACAGGGGTATAATGAGGCCTCACTGTACAGGAGAGAGCGAAGCGAGGAGCAGGGGCCTGATCACAAGAGCTGACAATCTGAGGAAACAGCAATGCTGAATTACAGTCTACACTGCGTCACTAGATCCTTATACAGGGGTATAATGAGGCCTCACTGTACAGGAGAGCACGGAGAGAGGAGCAGGGGCCTGATCACAAGAGCTGTCAACCTGAGGAAACAGCAATGCTGAATAACAGTCTACACTGTGTCACTAGATCCTTATACAGGTGTATAATGAGGCCTCACTGTACAGGAGAGAGCGGAGCGCGGAGCAGAGGCCTGATCACAAGAGTTGACAATCTGAGGAAACAGCAATGCTGAATAACAGTCTACACTGCGTCACTAGATGCTTATACAGGGGTATAATGAGGCCTCACTATACAGGAAAGAGCGCAGCGCGGAGCAGAGGCCTGATCACAAGAGTTGACAATCTGAGGAAACAGCAATGCTGAATAACAGTCTACACTGTGTCACTAGATCCTTATACAGGGGTATAATGAGGCCTCACTGTACAGGAGAGACCGGAACGAGGAGCAGGGGCCTGATCACAAGAGCTGACAATCTGAGGAAACAGCAATGCTGAATAACAGTCTACACTGCGTCACTAGATCCTTATACAGGTGTATAATGAGGCCTCACTGTACAGGAGAGAGCGGAGCAGAGGCCTGATCACAAGAGTTGACAATCTGAGGAAACAGCAATGCTGAATAACAGTCTACACTGTGTCACTAGATCCTTATACAGGGGTATAATGAGGCCTCACTGTACAGGAGAGACCGGAACGAGGAGCAGGGGCCTGATCACAAGAGCTGACAATCTGAGGAAACAGCAGTGCTGAATAACAATCTACACTGCGTCACTAGATCCTTATACAGGTGTATAATGAGGCCTCACTGTACAGGTGAGACCGGAGCGAGGAGCCAGGGCCTGGTCACAAGAGCTGACAATCTGAGGAAACAGCAATGCTGAATAACAGTCTTGTCTTACCGAGTTTTCACCTTAAGAGGGGCAAGCCCCTTATGTACGTAGCGCTCACTAATATCCTAATTAGGCAAGAAGACTACTAGGTCTTTATATCGGTAAAACAATTTATAGTTTATTAATATAATAGTCCAATATATATTTATTATAGGCACATGAATTATAGCAGCACTAGTCTAACATCACATGATCATCATCTATCACATAGAGAAAGTCATCATCTATAACATAGAGAAAGTAAGCATCAATATATATTACCAGATATTGTAGCATCACTCCTCCATCGGGGGACTCGACTGGTGAGGAGGAAATATCCAGCAGCACATCATCACAGAAGTTATGCATCCATAAAATCTCCTGGAATGTCCCTGCTCACCAGTGAGAACCCCCTTTGTTATATGCTGTTTACGATCAGATATCAGTTCAGTCATGCTTAGTACACTTTTTGTAAGTAATACTCATATAACATGTTTACGTTTGACGCCTGCATGATTAATTCTTGAGTTCGTAATCAGCTCATGTCATACAGGCACTGTATAGTTATCTCCCACCGAAACCTCCATGCTCTTATCAGGTCATGTAGTGGTCAACCCTTTCATCTATCTGCTTGGTGCCTGCGTGGTTAATTCTTGAGCTTGTAATCAGCTCATGTCACGCAGGCGCTGTATAATTGTTTTTTTTCACCGAAACCCCCATGCTTTTATCAGGTCATGTAGCGGTCAACCACTTCAGCCATCTTAAACTGTGCTGAATTAAATGCAAAAAGGAATAATAAGACCCGTGATCACCTAATCTGGAATCTGGACACCTGTCTTCTTCATGCACACACCATACATATCACATAGGTATCACAATCGGTCCTTGATCACGGGAATTATTTTCCACTTCTATAGGTCACCATCAGCACTTTTGGTTTCCTACAGAAGACTTTGTATGCCATGTAGCAATTCCATATGGATAGAAGCATTACTACAATGATAAGCACCAACACAGGGTGAATGATCCAATTTAACATCTTTTGAGCTGAAGGGGAATGACCCATGAAAATATCATACCAATGATGAGATGTGGCATCAGCAATTATAGAACCTATTTTAACAATTTTTCCCGCTACTATAGTGGTACTAATTATATGCTGTTGTATAGTCCTATTTAGTATTTTAATCATTTCAGAACCTTCTTTAGATTTTTCTATGATATCCCGAAGTTTGGTCATATTCAGCTCCCAGTTGTTTATCTGCAGCACGGCAGGTTGCCATTGTATGGTTTCCCGCACCACTCGATCAGGAGTAAGAAGAAAAGTTTGATTTTCCCACTCTAAAGCTCAAACATTTTGCAGACATCCAACATAAGGAACTTTCATACCTGGGACCACAGGAACATCTGTTATTACACAAACTTCCTGTGGACCAATTTCCACCAACATTTTATATGATGTTGGGAGAATGGTAAATTCACAAACATTCACAATTCCTTGTAATAAGCACGGTTCATATATAGCAGAATGCAATCTACAAATTTTACCTTCTAAAGTGTTTTCACATAAACTTAAATCATGTGTACGATTATTATTATCAATATATAGACCATTCATTTTAGGCATCCATAGCCATTGGTCCCCTGGAGGTCCTAACAGCAATGGTAAAATAACATATCTACACATTATTTGTTGATTTGTTACATTATACAGACTTAATATACCTTGGCATACAGTATCATTGCAGACCATTTTGGGAGCCTCAATTTTTAACCATGAAACTCCAGGGATCGTATTATTAAACACGGTCCTCCATACCCACTCATTTCCTGTCATAAGCCGGGTCTGCATTGTTGCCTTTTGTTGCATTTGATAAATGGCTTGCATGGTACACATGGTCCAATTAAAAACGGCACTAATATTTGATCCTTTTTTCAAAGCAAAAGAATTCGTAGCATTTTGCATTTTTAACAAAAATGTATCTATTTGTAGGGCCTGTTTCCAAGGGTACCATATTGTAGGCATCCACTTCCCCTGTACAGTTAAAACATCTTGTATATCTCTACCTGCATTACTCATACGATTAGCTAATGTTTCTATATCAAAGGAATTCAAAGTTCCAGTAACCACTCCCACCCCTCCTAATAGTGTGTCATACCACGCTCTTCTTTGTCTAATAGGACAAAGAATGTTAGGTGGAAAAGTTACTATAGCAGTTACTACAGTTTTTTGTGATTGGATTCCAGTCGTTAAACAAGATGAGGGGATCTTCTTCATATGCTCCGAATCGCTTTTAAAGACGGTGCTTTGATATACCCTCAACCATCTACTCCAAGCCGAAGCCCGCAAATTTGGAGTCCCCACAACATAGTCCAGAACCATTATAGTCACCCGTGACATTATCACACCGTGGCAATGTCTTCCCCACCAGGAATTCCACCTTTCTATCCGTAGCATTAGCACAAATTATTATCATAGTGTGGTTTAAAGGAAATATAAAAATTGTCTTATTCTCCCCTTTGTCTGTATAATTTATCCAGACAGAAACATTAAGCCTCCCATAACCAATATCTTTCTCTATTTTTTCTTCCCAACAAATTATTTCCTCTTCCGATTCAATAATCACTTGTCCCATTCCGTTAGTCACGATAGTATCAGGCCAATAATAGTACGCCGCCTCTCGTTGATTCGGATCTTCCAATGGTGGTCCATACATCCAACTCTGTTCTGTTTGATTCAAAGTTAAGTTTACTCGGAAGACTGGTTGTGAGAAGTTATAATTTACTCCCCACGTGCCACAGCTTTCTTTGGGTATTTCTTTGGGTAATGTTCTATTGTACGCATTCCAGTCCCCTGGTTTAGGATGAGGCCACACTTGTTCTGTGGTAAGTTGCGTTCCAGGTGTCCATCCTTCAACCTTGGCCAAATATCCACTTCCAAGGATTCCACATATTCCCAGAAATATCTGAAAAAAGATCAAAGCATAATTTTTTTCACGCAAATAGCATTTCTCTTGAGGAACATATTCCCATTTTTCCACTCCGGGTCTCATAATCAACAAAGTGCGATCTTTGCCTACAGCTATTACTTCAGCTGCTGAGGGCGGTCCCTGGGGACTCTGTACCCAAATTTTGGCTCCTACATTGGTCACATCTGATGATCCAAATCCTTTGTCTCCCCTTAGGGATAATTCCAAAGGAGCCTGTCCTTCTATTGCGTGACCCAAATTGACAGGGATTACTAACATTTGAGCCATTTTCTGTCCTTTAGGGATGACCAACGGCTCCTGTCCTACATTAAGCATGATTACTTTAATTTCCCCTTGATAATCAGCATCAATTACTCCTCCCACCACTACTGCCCCTTTCACAGCAAAGCTAGAGCGGGTTGCCAACTGGCCATAGTGTCCTTTTGGCATCTGACACCCCAATCCCGTCGGTATAGGAACAATCTTACCTGGCGGCACAATAGTCACCTCTATTGCGCTGAGATCCAATCCCGCAGACAGGGGAGTTGCTCTTTCAGGAATTTTAGCCTCTTGATTCATCTTCCACCAAGTGATTGTATGTACAATATGAGTTTCATGTATGGTAAGATTGGGTGTCAGCATTCTCATCAATGGTGTCATGGAATCAGTTATAGGCCTATTGTTGATAATTTGTAAAGCCTCACTCAAATTGTCTCTCCACTGGCCATATTCTCCTTCCTTATTGTGTATCTTTTTCAGAGTGGACTTCAAGAGTCCATTCATCCTTTCCACCAACCCTGCAGCTTGGGGATAGTAGGGCATATGATATACCCATTGGACATTATGCTCATTAGCATAATCCTTTATCTGTTCACCAGTGGAGTGTGACCCATTGTCAGTCTGTATCTGCAGTGGAACACCATAGTATTGTGTGATAATCTCTAATGTACGTAATGTGCTCCATTGTGTGGCTGCTTTGCAAGGGAATCCTATCATAAGTCCTGAGTAGGTATCTACTGCTGTGCAGACATATTTACATCCCCTACTCTCAGTGAGTGGACCAATGAAATCCATCTGCCAAATTTGAGCTGGTAATTGTCCTCGAGCTATGTGTCCCATTTCTGTGTGTGGAACTTCCCTTTTTTGTGAATGCTGGCATACTGGACACTGTGCAATGACTTGTTTTATAATGTCCATGGTTAGTGGAACACCTCTTTCTTGGGCCCACCTGTAAGTGGCTCTTTCTCCAAGGTGTCCACTCTTGTTGTGCGCCCAAACGGCTGTACCTTGCAGCCATTTTTCTTTTTCTTGATCAACTTCAGAAGTCTGTCTAATGGCGGCGGCTTTATCTGCTTCAGAATTGAACAAATGGTCAAGTGAGTCAGCAGGCATATGTGCATCAACATGAAAAACAGTAGTAGGGGTGACTTGAACCATTTCTGCTATAAATTCCCACACCTCCTTACCCCACACTTCCTTACCATGGATTAGCCAACCATATTTCTTCCATCCCATCATCCAAGTTGCAAGACCATCAGCCACAGACCACGAGTCTGTGAAAAGGTGACACTCTTTCCCTTGTTCAAAACTCAATGCCAGAAATATAGCATATAATTCTGCATATTGGCTACTTTTACCGTGACCTTCCATAACAAAATGTTTTTCCAGTTTCGGGTTATAAGCCACACTCTTCCAGTGTCGCTTTCCATTAACATATCGAGCTGACCCATCAGTGAACCAAGCATGTTGCTGTTGTTGTTCTGTTAAATCTTCATAAGATTTTCCCCATTTTACAGGGGACTCTTCCAGGACAGTTGGTTTCACAGGGGATTTGATTTCTTCCCCTATTTCAGCTATTTTCTCATGGAGGGAGGCGATCCCGCCTTCTCCTTTCTTTGCTCTTTCAGAAATGTACCATTTCATGATACTTTGTTCCTGTGCATGTCCTACCCTATTGGTTTTAGGGTTAGACAATACCCATTGCATTATAGGTATTGCTGGTCTTGGGCCTCTTTCACACATCAGGTTTTCGCCGTCAGGCGTGATCCGGCGCTTTTGACAGAAACCGGATCCGGCGAAATGCAATGCCGGATCCGGTTTCCCCCCCATTGACTTGCATTTGCGCCGGATCGCGCCGGATGGCCATGCGTTTCATCCGGTTTTCGCCGGATCCGGCAATGTGTCGCGATCCGGCGTCTGGAAAAAACGGCTACTGTAACGTTTTTTGTCTCCGGCGAAAAAGCCGGACCCGCCGGATCCGGCACGTCCGGCTTTTTCACACAATGAAAGCCTATGAGCGCTGCAATGCGCCTGATCCGGCGAAAGCCGGATTCGGTGGCCGGATCCGGTTTTTTTGGTCTGAGCATGCTCAGTAGCTCTGCCCACAAGACATATATAAAAGCAAGACAGTGGGACCCACAGCCACACCCAACATGCCACCCAAGAAAGCAACCAAGCGCAGCAGGAGAAGGCAGGAGACCACTGCAGCACCATCAGCACCACCACCACCCCAAATGGAGCAGCAAATGGAACAGCAAATGGAACATGCTGAGGAGGGGAGTCCAGCAGCAGATGAGAGACGGTAATTATCAAATCCCCCATTCCTCCAAACTAGGGCCATGGAATATCAAGATATTCATTGGCCCTTTGTTTCTCTTTATTCAACAGCCGCCCAAGAGATGCAGCAGCAGCAGAAATCGCATCACTGGCAGCAGCAACAGCAGCAGCAATACCCACAGCCATGGAGTCTGGCCATCAACAGGACAGCACATCTTCTTCTGGGAGCCCTCCCTCGCATCGTCAGCGTTTGACGGTAAGTTTTTATTTCCAAAATCTATCATCTCTGTAATATATGTCTATTCATTGCCTTTTATTTCAAAACAGGAATCACAAGATGAAGAGGAGCTCCCAGTAGAAGAAGGAAGGGGTGGACAGACACCTGGAGTGGGCTCACAATTGGTAAGTTTTTTGCATCAAACGCAGAAACACAACATCACACTACACACAACACATAGAAAACAATGTTCTGCAGACCACACACAGCAAACAAATGCCTACATCCAAAGACATAACATTTTTTGTTTTCTTCTCTAGTCTTCCCAATCTGGTGCTCGGCCAAGAGGTCCTCGCAGTGCCTCCCAGGGTCGTCGGCGACAGCAACGCGGCGGTCACCAGCGTGTAAGTATAAATATTTTTGCTTTGTTTTTTTGCACTTTTTATTTCATTTCTTTTGTGGAGGCTAATTATGTTATTTTTGTCTTTTTCTTTAACAGCCTTCACAGCGTGCTCCCGACTCTGACGGTGAGGATGGAGGACTCGATGTGGACCACCTCATCGATCTCGTCAGAGAAAGGGAGCCGCTCTGGAATATGGCTGACCGCCGCCACGCTGACCTTATCGTTACCCGACGACTCTGGGAGGAAATCTGTTCGCTCATTGTGGGCCGCTGGGAGGACCTCGATGTTCGGGCCCAGATTAAAGAGCGTAAGTATATACAGTACCGGTTGCTTGATGTAAACCAGTGTTTCCCGAACTCCAGTCCTCGTGGTCCCCACGGATCATGTGTTCAGGATTTCTATTTACTATGGAAATCCTGAAAACATGACCCCTGGGGACCATGAGGACTGGAGTTTGTGAAACACTGATGTTGTATACTAACCACTCCTTTCTCGTTTCAGGGAACAGAATTGTGAATCGGTGGTGGTCTGTGAGGGATCGTTTCAAGAAGGAGTTCAATAAAGAGATGCGGGCCCCGAGTGGATCTGGAGGACGCAGGAGCAAGTACAAGTACGCACAAGCCCTGTCGTTCCTCCGGGAAACAATGCTCACCAGAAGGTAAATATTACACACCACATGTGAAAAAAAATGTTAGATGTAACTTTTTTTTTTCAGCCAGGGCCATACCATGTCAGTATTTTAATTGTTTTTTTTTCTCTTTATTCCACAGCACGGTGAGCAGCACTCGGGAGCCTGCACGATTGGACCCTTCTGAGGCGATCCCTGTGGAGACCGGCACCGAGGGACACTTCGACCGCCCCGGTACATCTGCACCTTCCCAGCCTTCCCACACATTTGACCCATCTGTCCCATCCACCAGCACAGGAGCATCGTGGCCGCCTACATTACATGAAGCTGCTGGTGAGGAGATCGCTTTCCCTTTACCCCACCCTTCTGCCCCTGCCACCTCTAGTACACCTGCGGGTACTGGGCGGCAGCGGCAGAGGGGTCAGGAAAAGAGTTATGCGCAAGAGTTCTTGCATCTGAATGCATCTTTCCAGAACTGTCTAAAAGTCTTGTCAGAGCAAATCTCCGCAGGCTTTCAGCAGATCAACTCCAGCATTCTGGAGGTGAAGACACTTCTGCAAACCATGCATTCAGAAGCAAGATCTTCGCCAAACCACACCTTTTTCAGGTCTGTTGTGGAGCGCATGGCAACACTATCTCCTACCCAGCAGATGCATGTAATGCATTCGTGCCACGGTGCTCTACAGCAGGTTACCTCCCAACCTCCACCTCCCACCACTGTAGTTCCTCCACCTGCACCCCCTCCAGCCACTTTCCATCCTCCCCCTCCTATTACATCTGCACCCCCTCCAGCCACTTTCCATCCTCCCCCTCCTATTACATCTGCACCCCCTCCAGCCACTTTCCATCCTCCCCCTCCTATTACATACCAGCAACCTCACCAGTACCAGCAACCTCCCCAGTACCAGACATCTCCCCACTTCCAGCAACCTGCCCCGTACCAAACTCCTTCCCCGTACCAAACTCCTTCCCCGTACCAAACTCCTTCCCCATACAACTTTCCATCAACATCATCTGCTCCTACAGTCCCTGCCCAACCCTCCACTCCACCGCCCACCACCTCTTCTGCCTCCCACATGTCCACCCATTCTGTAGCTTTTTTCACACCTTCACCTCTAACTGTTCCTTCCCCACCACGATCCCAGTCCTCTCTCCACACACCCAGTGTCGAAGTGTCCCGCAGCCCCTCCAGCAGTATTTCCACCCCACACTACACAGATTTGTAATGTGTGTTTTTTAATAAAAATGCCCATTGGGTTTAAAACCTTTATTAAAAAAGTTTTTTGCACTTTAAAAACATTTTACAAAAAAAAAAAAAAAAATTTAAATAAAAGTTAAATTATCGTTTCACAATGGTTGTCTGTCATTTCTTTCTGCGGCGAACTATGTTTAAAAAAAAGGTTAAATACAGGGTATTTAAAAGGTAAAAAGGTATTCAAAACCAGGTATATAACTGTGGGTAAATTTTAGCTTTTTGCCACAGTTGTGTTCCTGGTTGTGTTTGAAGCAAAGTATTTCACCTAAAAAGTTGTGTTTATTGTTGGTGATTTCCTAACAATGTACACAACTTTTGTTAAAAGGTGAAATACTTTGCATAAAACACAACCAGGTACACACCTGTGGCCTAAAGCTAAAAATAGTAAGACCATGACAAGATAGCCAACTTTGGTTGGCAAAGGTATATACTGTTGGTCCAGAAGGTACACAAGTTTGGTTAGGGCACAAATCTTTCACACTCTGTCATCCTGCCAGTGTACTCTGCCTTGAGGTGACATAAAGTATAGTTCAAAATTGTCCCTCATTACTGAAACCGTCACAGAACTTCTAGTGGTAATATTTCCAATGACAACATCCATGTTCGCCAGTAACTTGCTCTTCTCTCCAACCTGCACTTTCTTCTCTACAACCTGTCAAAGGGCTGTAGGAACACGCTATATATAGTTTTCCAGTAGCCAATCCCGTTCGGAAGGCCACAAGGGTCAATTTTAAAAACCGGATCCGGCGTAATCCGTCGAAAAACGGATCAACCGGATGAGACGGATCCGGTTTTGTCTGTCAAGAACAAGACGGATCCGGCAGAAAACCGGATCCGGCACATCAGGTTTTACCAAACATTTGCCGGATCCGGCATTCCGGCACGACGCCGGATCGCGCCTGACGCCGAAAACCTGATGTGTGAAAGTAGCCTTAGTAAGACTTCATGTCCTAAAGTTAGCTGTTCTGTTTCTACCAATGCCCAATAACAAGCTAGCAATTGTTGTTCAAATGGAGTATACTTTTCTCCAGCATCAGGGAGTTTTCGATTCCAAAATCCTAAGGGGACTCTTTTTCCCCCTTGTTTTTGCCATAATGACCAATTTGCATACATATTTTGTACTGATACATGCAATTGTACACTCCCCGCTGTCATTGGCCATAAATCTACAGCTTGCTGTATGGCCTCTTTTACCATTTCAAAGGCGGTTTGTTGTTCTTCCCCCCAATGAAATTCATATTTCTTCCTCGTAACTTTATACAAAGGGGACAGCATCTGTCCTAAATGAGGTATATGCTGTCTCCAAAATCCAAATAGCCCAATATAAGATTGAGTCTCTTGCTTAGACTTGGGAGTAGGGAAATTAATAATCTTCTGTTTAGCTTTTGGTAAAATTTCCCTATGTCCTTTATTCCATTGGATTCCAAGAAATTTTACAACTTGAGCCGGTCCTTGGACCTTTGCTTCATTTATTTCCCATCCTTTGCTCCTCATATGCACCAAAAGTTTTTCCAATTGTGATTTCACTGCCTGCTCCTCATTTCCTTGTATCATTATATCATCAATATAGTGTGAAATTTGCATATCTGAGGGCAAGGAGAACTGATCTAGATGTTCTGCCACCGTCCGGTGACAAATAGTAGGGCTATGAAGCCATCCTTGAGGCAATCTGGTCATGGTATACTGTCGACCTAACCAGGTAAAAGCAAATTGATCCTGCGCCTTTTCCTCTATTGGAATTGTAAAGAAGGCATTAGCCAAATCAATCACTGCCTACCAAGTTCCATTATGACTCTGTATATTTTCTATTATAGTGATAGTATCTGGCACTGCAGCTGTTAATGGAGGGGTACATTTGTTCAATTCCCTGTAATCCACTGTCATACGCCAGGAGCCATCACTCTTTTTAACTGGCCAGACTGGATTGTTCCATGCAGTAGTAGTGGTACGCATGACTCCTGCGTCCACCAGATTTTTAATTGTTTCAGTAATCTCTTTGTGTCCCCCTGGTATTCGATACTGTTTCATTGCCACCATTTTGGTAGCAGGAGGGATATGTACAGGGGGCATTTTTACTTTTCCTACCGTTACAGGTTTCATTTGTATTTCTGCCCTTTTTACTCCAAAGGAGAATTTTCCAGCCGATAAATTTAAAGTCATTCCTTTTAAAACATCAATTCCCAATATATATTCCGGAATGGGTACTACTAAAACGCGGTAATTTCTTATCGGTAGGTTTCCTATTTTCAAAGCAACTTGTGTTTGTACTCCGGTGATTACCTGTCCTCCTAGTCTGGCAATTTTAATTTTTGGACCTTTTAATTTCGTGGGATTTCCATATATTAGGGTAGCCTCCACCCCAGTATCAATCAAAGCAGGGACCCTCTGCACATTGCCCCCTTTCCAATGGATACTTAAATTTACGTATGGACGCTGATCAGCTTTTATCCATACGGGGGCTTGGCTGGCTACCTATGGGATCTCTTCGTCTGAGTCCACATTCTTCCCGGTAGCTGCCTCATAGGCATTCCTACCCCATCCATCACTTACTCGAGTGGCTACTGCTGCAGCTAATTCTTCCAACGGATAAACATTTTTAAAGTCCTCCCAAGACACTTTCTCAGGTGCTGTGGGGGTCTTACCCTGATCTTCAGCTTTACCTATTCTAGTAGTGCCTTTTTCAGCATCAACTTTCTTTGCCGACAGCACCTTTTGTTTATACAACCTCCATAATTCACCTGTCTGTTTTCCATCTATAGATTCTTTGCTCACTCCAGCCTTTAAGAGTGCCTGAAACATCTCTCTCCTGGACACTCTATCCGTTTGATTTGTAGTATTTCCATCTTTTTTCCATTCAGGGTTACATGGTTTACTGTTATCTGGATGTTTTTGAGAGGAATTCTGAGAGGAGGCTAAACGATCCGTCGCCTTCCAATCACCCATATCCTGCAATTCTCTCATACGTGTAATTACTTGGCTCACTGGGTTCCCTGTCATAGCCACAGTTAACGTCAATATAATGGCTTTGTAAGCGGGAGGAGCAGTTTTCACTAACCTACTTCTCATACTAGCAGTCATTGGAAATTCCAAGTAATCATCATCTATATTGAGTACAGCCACTACACTTCGCATCGCTACCTCCTTCAGTCTGTCAATTCCATCTCGCAAAGTATACCATGGTTTATCATTAGCTGGGATATCAGCTTCAGTAGGATATTTATCCATAATTGCTCGGGCCAAAATGATCACTAAATTCTGCATATTATCTTGTGCATTTTCTCTAAAATAATTCTTGAAATATCTTTGGATCACTGGATCCCGGGACAATGTGACAAATTTAGAAATATCCTGTGGCTCTACATTTATTCCTATTCCTCCATAATCATGCATCCTGACCAACCAGGAGAGTTCTAATTCTCCCAACCGCTGTTTAAATTGCGTTAAAATGCTGTCTATTTCATTTTGGGTATAATCTTCCACAGAAACTCTAGTACGGGTATGGGGAACTGTCCGTTCCACCATAATAGGCTGCCCGTTCTCATCTACTTGGAGCTGGCCACCTGCATCACGGACCTGCTCTCGAATAATTTCATTTTCTGTCCGTTCCATCCGTCTCTGAATTGGGTTGGCTTTTACCTTAGATCCTTTTGGGGGATCTATAATGGGATCGGGTGGATCCTTCCAATCATCTGATGAGGAGGTATCCCATACATCTCCGTCCCACTTATCTGGGTCCCAATTTACAGATGCAGTGGCTATACTTTTACATACTTTTTCTTTATTGATTTTTCCTTTTCTCTTGCGATATTTATTTTGAGCAACTTTGATAGCAGCTTTCTCTGCCACACTCTGATAATGTTCCAACTTATCTTTGAGCAGACGGGTATTGCAATCCAGCACCACTTTCTGCCCTCCTAACTCTATAACTTTTTGTTTCAACTGGGAACATTTCTTCTGCATCTGTATATTCCGCTCATGCATCGCGCGATATGCACTGAGCAGAATCCAGGTTCGTCGCCCAAGCGACACTACATCACCCGCCTTGGCGGGGACACCCCTGAGTACATTAACAACATCAGTGGGTTCACTACCTTTAAGCTTACTAGACCACTGTTCCGCTAGTCCAGAACTGCTCAATTCATGTGCCAATATATTATACGGTGCCTCAGTCCAACCGGGCATATCCACAACATCCTCCTGCTTTTCCTTTCGTTTCTTAAACATTTTAGAGAAAGAAAAAAAAGATCCTGCCGACTACGCCAATTTATGTCTTACCGAGTTTTCACCTTAAGAGGGGCAAGCCCCTTACGTACGTAGCGCTCACTAATATCCTAATTAGGCAAGAAGACTACTAGGTCTTTATATCGGTAAAACAATTTATAGTTTATTAATATAATAGTCCAATATATATGTATTAAAGGCACATGAATTATAGCAGCACTAGTCTAACATCACATGATCATCATCATCATCTATAACATAGAGAAAGTCATCATCTATAACATAGAGAAAGTAAGCATCAATATATATTACTAGATATTGCAGCATCACTCCTCCATCGGGGAACTCGACTGGTGAGGAGGAAATATCCAGCAGCACATCATCACAGAAGTTATGCGTCCATAAAATCTCCTGGAATGTCTCTGCTCACCAGTGAGAACCCCCTTTGTTATATGCTGTTTACGATCAGATATCAGTTCAGTCATGCGCAGTACACTTTTTGTAAGTAATACTCATATAACATGTTTACGTTTGACGCCTGCATGATTAATTCTTGAGTTCGTAATCAGCTCATGTCATACAGGCACTGTATAGTTGTCTCCCACCGAAACCTCCATGCTTTTATCAGGTCATGTAGTGGTCAACCCTTTCAGCTATCTGCTTGGTGCCTGCGTGGTTAATTCTTGAGCTTGTAATCAGCTCATGTCACGCAGGCGCTGTATAATTGTTTTTTTTCACCGAAACCCCCATGCTTTTATCAGGTAATGTAGCGGTCAACCACTTCAGCCATCTTAAACTGTGCTGAATTAAATGCAAAAAGGAATAATAAGACCCGTGATCACCTAATCTGGAATCTGGACACCTATCTTCTTCATGCACACACCATACATATCACATAGGTATCACAAGCAGTCACCATATAAGGCTGTCCATCACAAAGCATCAGGGTTATTCATATCAAAAGGAGGGTACTCCATGGACCAAGAATGATGTGGGAAGCCCCACGCGTATCGCTGCCAACTGCAGGATCATCAAGGATGTGGTTTCATGTGTTTGCATTTTAAACATTTTTAATTGTGGGTGTTTTTTGTCTTCAAATAAATTTTGTCTATTATTTAACTATTTGGGTGTGTGCTCTTTATGCATGGATTTTTTCTTGTTTTTCATTAAATTGAGGCCCCTAATTTTGTCACAAAAAACTGAGAAAACTTATTGACTCGAGTATAAGCCTAGTATGGAAAATGCAGCAGCTACTGGTAAATTTAAAAAATAAAAATAGATACCAATAAAAGTAAAACTAATTGAGACATCAGTACATTAAATGTTTTTGAATATCCATATTGAATCATGAGCCCCTATATAATGCTCAATACAGTTCATGATGGCCCCATAAGATGCTCCATACAAAATATGCACCATATAATGCTGCACAAAAGTTAATAATGGCCCCATAAGATGCTCCATAGAATAATATGCCACATAAGATGCTCCATAGAATAGGCCCCATATGCTGCTCCATAAAGGTTATGGACCCATAAGATGCTCCATAAAGGTTATGGCCCCATAATATGCCCCATAAAGGTTATGGCCCCATAAAATGCTACATAAAGGTTATGGCCCCATAAGATGCCCCATAAAGGTTATGACCCCATAAGATGCTCCATAGAATAGGCCCCGTATGCTGCCTCTGCGAATGAAAAGAAAAATACTCACCACTCGTCGCTGGGGGCCAGGTGCGCTATGGGGGCCAGGTTCCGGTGTCACCGCTGGCTCAGAGCACCGGCACCTGCGATATTCACCTGGGAGAAGCAGGGGCTGCAGAGACCGTGCCAGGAGGGGGTGAGTATGATCTGACACCCGTGCTCCCCCGCCGACCCCCAGGTATATGACTCGAGTATAAGCCAAGAGGGGCACTTTCAACCTTAAAAAATGGGCTGAAATTCTCAGCTTATACTCAAGTATATACGGTATTTGCTTTTAGAAAGCAGAGATACTTGTCTGGATATTCTAGAGAACTGATCTTCTTTCATTGGTGTTACTTCTTTCTCCATTTACTTTTTGTTGGAGCAGAAGTCGGCCAGGCATGTTTTCTTGTTATGGCATTATAAAGCCTGGATACAATTCTCTTATTACTGCAATTTCTCACTAACAAAGTTATAACTGATAGTTTATTTTTACAAAAATATGTCCCTTTTTCTCTCTAAAAGGCTTGACATAATTTCACCCTTAACCAGTGAACATTTTCTAGATTGAATAAGAACTCAACTCCTCTATCGTCCTTATCCTTTTATTCCGCAGCAACTTAGAAGATAACAAACAGAAAAAAGCGGCTTTGTTGAAGCGCTTTTGAATGAACGCTGGACACACAAAAAGGATACACAAAAGGATGTGGGCAACAAAGAAAGGATTTACAAAAGACAATAAATTAAATCCTTTGTAATCAGCCAGCTGCTACCATAAGCCGGTTGTTGGTAAGTACAAAACGGAAATATATTAACCCCTTAACGTCCAATGACGGGCTATGCCCGTCATTGGACGTCTCCCCAGCTTTGATGTGGGCTCCAGGGGTGAGCCCGCATCAAAGCCGGGACATGTCAGCTGTTTTGAACAGCCGACGTGCCTGCAGTAGGCACAGGTGGAATCACGATCCAACTGCGCCTATTAACTAAATGCCACTGTCAAACGCTGACAACGGCATTTAACAGGTGCGGCCGAAAAGACACGCATTGCCGACCCCATCACGTGATCGGGGGTCAGGTCAGCGATGCATTGGCATAACAACCAGAGGTCTCCTGGAGACCTCTATGGTTGTTGATGCCGCGTTGCTATGAGTGCTACCTGGTGGTCAGCGCTCATAGCAATGCAGTAATTCAGCAGAGCCAATCAAGTATGGGAGCTTCTAGCCTCCCATGGAGGCTATTGAAGCATGCAAAAATTTAAAAAAATGCTTTAAAAAAATCTGAAAAAAATATAAAAGTTTAAATCACCCCCCTTTCGCCCCATTCATTATAAAACAATTTTTAAAAAATCACACATACACATATTTGGTATTGCCGCGTTCAGAATCACCCGATCTATCAATAAAAAAAAGGATTAACCTGATCGCTAAATGGCGTAGCGAGAAAAAAAATCAAAATGCCAGAATTACGTGTTTTTTTTGTAGCCTTGACATTGCATTAAAATGCAAAAATGGGCAATCAAAAGAATGTATCTGCACAAAAGTGGTATCATTAAAAACGTCAGCTCGGTGCGCAAAAAATAAGCCCTCACCCAACCCCAGATCATGAAAAATGCTGACGCTACCGGTCTCGGAAGATGGCGCAATTTAAAAAAAAAAAAAAAAAGAACCTAGACATGTTTGGTGTCTATGAACTCGTAATGACCTGGAGAATCATAATGGCAGGTCAGTTTTAGCATTTAGTGAACCTAGCAAAAAAGCCAAGGAAAAAACAAGTGTGGGATTGCACTTTTATTGCAATTTCACCGCACTTGGAATTTTTTTCTAGTTTTTTAGCACACAACATACTAAAACCAATGGTGTCATTTAAAAGTACAACTCTTCTTGCAAAAAACAAGCCCTAACATGGCCATATTGACTGAAAAATAAAAAAGTTATGGCTCTGGAAAGAAGGGGAAGGAAAAATGAAAATGCAAAGCAAAAAATACCCCTGGTCGATAAGGGGTTAATAGGAGAGCCATCTCTCAAAACAAGAGTCAACTATTGGTTTGCAATCTGATCTGCATACCCATAGTCCATTCCTGCTTTGTCGGCTGGCGCTCCTGTTTTTTGTTTCAGTTTTGTAATTCTCCAACAACTGATATTATATATACCTTTTGCAATCTAAAGTTCAAATTCTCTCTATTTAAGATATGTTCTAAAAAGTGCAAACAGGATCATGGGGTGCATTAAAAGAGGTCTGGATACACATGATGAGAGCATTATACTGCCTCTGTACAAATCTCGGGTTAGACCGCACACGGAGTTCTGTGTACAGTTTTGGGCACCGGTGCTCAGGAAGGATATAATGAAACTAGCGCGATTACAAAGAAGGGCAACAAAATTAATAATTGGATGGGGGAACTACAATACCCAGAGAGATTAGCAAAATTAGGATTATTTAGTCTAGAAAAAAGACGACTGAGGGGCGAACTAATAACCATGTATAAGTATATAAGTGGACAATACAAATATCTCTCTGAGGATCTGTTTATACCAAGGAATGTGATGGTCACAAGGAGGCATTCTCTGCGTCTGGAGGAGAGAAGGTTTTTCCATCAACATAGAAGAGGATTGTTTACTGTTAGGGCAGTGAGAATCTGGAATTGCTTGCCTGAGGAGGTGGTGATGGCGAACTCAGTCGAGGGGTTCAAGAGAGGCCTGGATGTCTTCCTGGAGCGTAACAATATTGTATCTTACAGTTATTAGGTTCTTTAGAAGGACTTAGATCTGGGCATTTATTCTGATGTAATATAGGCTGAACTGGATGGACAAATGTCTTTTTTTTCGACCTTGCTAACTATGTTACTATGTTACAAGGCATGGAATTTGATGAGTCGCCCATTTCATCCAAACCTGCTGATTCATTAGTTTCCAAGTTCCCAGTTATGAAGCCAAGAAATAGACAAATACATTCAGAATTCCCAATCCTCCCTTTTTATTTCTTGACTTTTAGAAATAGTGTCCTCAACCTCAGTTCTCTACTTCTCAAAACAAGGTCCGTCAACATATTTTCTGATTTTGTTTTTTTTTTTTGTAGCCAATTGGGATATTAGTCCCCATGGTCCTATAGTAATGGCTTTTGTTAATCATGATTTGAACAAGAGTACAACTGCATACATCTAAATGTTATCAATTTATGTGCAAGAAACAATAAAAGTCTGACCTCACTTTTTTCCATGTGTCCAGTGTAAATTTTTATTTACAATTGTAGGTAGGACCACTCAACACTGTCAAATGTCTACTGAGAATATAGCCCTACCTCTACAGTTATCTGATGGTATCTGAAGTCTAAAGAAGAGACGTATAATAATTATATTGGTAGATTTTTTTTTAGGCATAAAGCCTGCATGATGCTGATGTATGAATTAGTTTATTTAATCTATTGGCCAGAACTTTTTACAGTATCCTGACATCAGCTGTCAAAAGGGAGGTCTGAGTGATTCCGGAAAAGTGTTCTCTTTCCCATACTTAAACAAGACCATAACAATGGCTTCCGGCATTCAGGCTGGTAAAAATCCTGAGATTCATTAACTCCTTCACCCCCCAAGCGTGTATTCACCTTCATGACCAGGACAATTCTGATCAATGTCCCTTTATATGGTAATAGCTCTGGAACACTACAACGGATTCCTTTCCATTTTGGGTTTGGAGAGTTGATGCTGATGTGCCTAAACAGTGGAAACCCCCCCCCCCCACATGTGATGTCATTTTGTTAACTAAACCCCTCAATTAACTTATCTAGATGTGTTGAGCACATTGAACCGAAAGGTGGTTCGCAAGAGTATAACATAGAGGCCTTGAAAATAAAAAATCACATTTTTTTCAATAAAATTGTTTTTAGCCCCAAATTATTTATTTTCACAAGGGTACCAGGACAAAATGGAACCCAAAATGTGTTGTGCCGATACCCCATATGTGGGGGGAAACTATTGTTGGGTGCGCGGCAGGGCTCAGAAAGGAAGGAGTGATGTTTTGGAACTCAGACTTTGATGGAATTTTCTGCAGGTGTCGTGGCGTTTGGAGAGCCTCGGATGTGCTTAAACATTGGAAAACCCACACAAGTGACCCCATTTTGGAAGCTAGACCCATCAAGGAATTTATCTAGATGTGTGGTGAACACCTTGAATCCCCAGGTGCTTCACAGACATTTACAATGTTGAACTGTGAAAAGGAAAAAAATATATTTTTCCCACAAAAATGCTTGTTTTAGCCACAATTTTTTTTTAAATTTTTACAAGGACAATGATAACAGGAGAAATTGGTCCCAACAATTTCTCCTGAGTACACTGCACTGATACCCCATATGTGATCGAAAACTACTTTTGAGGTAAAAGTGAAAAGGTCAGAAGGGAAGGATTGCCATGTTATTGGGCAGATTTTGCTGTTTTTGTTTGCGAGTGCCATGACTCACTGGGATAGACCCTGAGGTACCAGAACAGCAGGACACCTCATAAGTGACCACATGTTGCAAACTCCACCTCTCATTGTATTCATCTAGTGCAGTGATTATTTTGACACCACAGGTGTGTAACAGAATTGTATACCATTGGGCGGTGACTACAAAATAATTACAGTTTTACCACCAAAATTTAGATTTAGCCCCAAATTTAACATTTTCACGCAGGGAAATTGGTAAAAATTGCACCAAAATATGTCCCACAATTTCTGCTGAACGTGGAAATACCCCCTGTGCAGTACTGTTTAGCCATTTTGTGAGACTCCAGAGGGACGCAGCACTATTTGCCTCCTGGAGCGCAGATTTTCCTAGCTTGCGGACTCTATATACAGAGTCCCTAAGTACTAGAAGAGCAGAATCCTGCTCAAATGACTATTTTGACTCCATGTTTTTTTCCCGAGAAACAAGCAGTTATGGATTTTGCTGAGTGAAAATTGCAAACAGCCATTGTACTGCCCAGTACGTTGTAGTGCTCAGTTCATGCTTCTGGACCTATGTACATGTAAATTAGGTGGAATCTCATCACTAGAAAAATGCCAAACATGTGGACGCTAAATGTGGCTTGTCCCATTTGCAACAATAAAAAGTTCCACATTTTTACAAGATCGCGTACATTTAAAAAGTGGTTACATAACGAAGAGTTACAGAGTATTTTCCCAACACCCATGGAACAATCAGCCCTGTAGACCCTGGCAGCTTTATCTAAAGATCAGGAGGCTACACAATTGGGTAAGGTACCACCTTGCCTCAGATCTCAGAGGCTTCCACCCTTGTGCGCATGTTCTAACATTGAACTATTTGTTCATCTAGTTTCAGAGGACTTTAAAAAAATCCCTGCCCGGATTTATAGGATAACTTTAATTGTGTAATCATTAACAAATTGAACAAAATTTGAGATATAGTTATCAAGCCTGCAGACAAGGGTGGAAACATCTTGATCTGGCCTCGCAAAATGTAAAAGGCTGAGGCTCGAAGCAGGATGGCCAATGATATTGAAAAATTGCATTTAACCCTCTCCTTTCATAATGTGATGCACTCCCCAAATTTTGGAGAGAGTCTGGAAAAAAATGGAATCTCTAAAAACAATTACATGAGGCATTAATAGTACCTGAGCCCAAAGTCTCCATATTATATTTGCTCCCTAAAGTACACAAGAACTGTAAGATACCACCTGACAGACAGATTGTTTCAGGGGATGGCAACTTCTTGGAGCATATATGTAAATATATTGATACATTGTTGAAGCGATTGATAAAAACTTTGCCATTCTTTGTTCGTAATACAACAGATTTCTTACAAAAGATAGATTTGATGCATGTGAATGAAAGTGCGACCATGGTGACGTGCTGTACACTAGTATTCGTCACCATTATGGCCTCAATTCGATGTCCTATTACCTATCTATGACTAATATGACGGGGGAGCAAAATTATTTTATTTTACAGTTAGATTTCGCTCTGACACTCAATTTCTTTCTTTTTTGGCTGGTCCTTCTACTTGCAGCTCCGAGAGACAGCCATGGGGGAGGCCTTTGTGCTGTCCTATGCCAATCTGTTCCTGGGACTAACTATCCGATAGTTTGGGCAAAAATAATTAAGTTTCCCAACCAATAATTAAACTATCCTACAAAAAAATTAGGAAACTCTATTAAAAAATAGACAATTGTTTATTTGATTTAATTACACATAATAAGACACAGGAAAGATACACCGTATATACTCGTGTATAAGCCGACCCGTGTATAAGCCGACCCCCCTAATTTTGCCACAAAAAACTGGGAAAACTTATTGACTCGTGTATAAGCCTAGGGTGGAAAATGCAGCAGCTACTGGTAAATTTCAAAAGTAAAAATAGATACTAATAAAAGTAAAATTAATTGAGACATCAGTAGGTTAAATGTTTTTGAATATCCATATTGAATCAGGAGCCCCATATAATGCTCCATACAGTTCATGATGGGCCCCATAAGATTATCCATACAAAATACACCCCATATAATGCTGCACAAAGGTTAATAATGCCCCCATAAGATGCTCCATAGAATAATATGCCCCATATAATGCTCCATAAAGGTTATGGCCCCATAAGATGCTCCATAGATTATGCCCCCATAAGATGCTTCATAGATTATTCCCCCATAAGATGCCCCATAAGATGCTCCATAGATTATGCCCCCATAAAATGCTCCATAGATTATGCCCCAATAAGATGCTCCATAGATTATGCCCCAATAAGATGCTCTATAGATTATGTCCCCATAAAATGCTCCATAGATTATGCCCCATATGATGCTCCATAGATTATGCCCTCATATGCTGCTCCATAGAATATGCCCCCATATGCTGCTGTATAGGATATGCCCCATATGCTGCTCTATAGACTATACTCCCATATGCTGCCCCATAGAATATGCCCCCATATGCTGCACCATAGAATATGCCCCCATATGCTGCCCCATAGAATATGCCCCATATGCTGCTCCATAGACTATGCCCCCATATGCTGCTCCATAGATTATGCCCCATATGCTGCCCCATATACTATGCCACCATATGCTGCTCCATAGAATATGCCCCCATATGCTTCCCCCATAAGATGCTCCATATATTATGCCCCCATATGCTGCTGCTGCAAAAAAAGCCATACTCACCTCTCCTGCTCAGGACCCAGCACCTGAGATATTCACCTGTCTGGGGTCCATCGCTGCTCACCGCTGTCTGCCGCTTCCTGTGTCAGTGACTGTTCAGCCAGCAGAGGGTGCAGCATGTACAAACCACATCACCACACCCCCTGCTGGCTAAACGTCACTGACACAAGATGCAGCAGACAGCGGTGAGCAGCGATGGACCCCAGACAGGTGAATATCACTATACTTACCCCCTCCTGGCGCGGTCTCTGCAGCCCCGCTTCTCCACGGTCTCCCTTCCTGCCTTCAGCAGTCACGTGGTACCGCTCATTACAATCATGAATATGCGCATATTCATGAGTTTAATGAGCGGTACCACGTGACCGCTGAAGGCAGGAAGGGAGACCGTGGAGAAGCAGGGGGCTGCAGAGACTGTGCCAGGAGGGGGTAAGAATGATCTCTGACACCCCCGCTCCACCTCCCCCACCGACCCCCATGTATATGACTCGTATACAAGCCAAAAGGGGGACTTTCAGCCCCAAAAAACGGGCTGAAAATCTCGGCTTATACACGAGTATATACAGTATATCTTTGTACTGTGTTAGCCAGTAGATAGAAGAATATTTAGAATTGAGAGTCCTCAGTGGTTGATATCTTTTAATGGCTAACTGAAAAGATGGTAACACATTGCAAGCTTTCGAGACTAGTCAGGTCTCTTCATCAGTCATTGACTAATACAAAATCTGAAGAATCACATATTTATACACAAAACAGCACAGAAATAACGCAATAGATAAGACAAGTGATGTGAAGCAGAATTGTCATTATGGGAGAGGGATAAACATAAATATTGGAACAGTTCATAGATAAGCAGTGTGAAGGTTTTATTGCCCTCTGATTGGGGTCTGGTTCTGTGTTGTGTGATGACCCCAGAAGGTCTGAAGAGCAAATTCCTTAATTGATGTAAAAAGACAAAAATCCATGAGACACATTCACATCAATTAAGGAATTTGCTCTTCAGACCTTCTGGGGTCATCACACAACACAGAACCAGACCCCAATCAGAGGGCAATAAAACCTTCACACTCCTTATCTATGAACTGTTCCAATATTTATGTCTATCCCTCTCCCATAATGATAGTTTTGCTTCACGTCACTTGTCTTATCTATTGCGCTATTTCTGTGCTGTGTTGTGTGTAAATATGTGATTCTTCAGATGTTGTATTAGTCAATGCCTGATGAAGAGACCTGAGTAGTCTCGGAAGCTTGCAATGTGTTACCATCTTTTCAGTTAGCCATTAAAAGGTATCAACTACTGAGGACTCTCAATTCTAAATATTCACATATTAAGACATACACATTAAAAATGGTACGTCCTTTTAAAACGTGGTATCAATAATACAGATTTTTTTCAGGACACATAATTACCATATCCTCTCATAAAGTCGTCCTTAATTCATATATATTAACCTCTGGAAATTATCCATATTAATAGAAGGAAAAACCACATGCATTTTATAAATATCTCTAGTTATTTACATAGTTTTATTAAAAATTATTTGAGAAAATGCATCATATAGTCACGGGCACTACTCGGGATTCCTACACGTGGTCCTTCAGCATTTAACCTGTGGTATGTCGTTCTGAGGCTCATGTATGTTTGTGTTGTGAAGACTGCCTGGCACTATTTATAATAAGCGTTTCTGCACTATGCATGCACTTTTCTACAAACTATTTTTGCATTATGCACTTTATTGATTTTTGATTTTTATGCAATTGAGTAGGGCCCGGCACTCTTTTCAATCCATATATGAGGAATAGTAGGAAAGAAAATAAATGAATATGGGTACTCATGAATTTTTCAAAGGATATTTTATTTTTTGTACCACTAGGTGGCAGCATAGCAATAAAGAATATATATATAAGATTATATGATGCGTTTTCTCAAATAATTTTTAATAAAGCTATGTAAATAGCTAGAGATATTTATAAAATGCATATGGTTTTTCCTTCCATTAATTAATGTGGAAAATTAATTTCCAGAGGTTAACATACGGTATATAAAATCTACATAATTGCTGTTCCGGGGACTGTAGGAGAGGGACCTGTTCCTGTCAGATCAATACTTGTCAATGGATCTCGTCCCCTTTTGGAGACATATTGGTGCAGAGCTATTACGGTCAGAATGATCAGTCCATCATATCTTTTGCTCATACTCGTGGGGATTTCATCCTAGATCGGGATAGATAGCATGCCCTAACATCGAGCATGCCATGACATTCTACTCATCCGATGGCACTAAAGAGTGTAAAATTACGGAGTCCATTACTTGCTCCACAAAAAAGAAAAATGAGCCAATGTAATAGTTTGGGCTCCCTGCATAGTTAGCACCCCTTTTGCAAGTATCACAGCTCATAAACACTATTGTAGCCAGCCAAGAGTCTTTCAATTCTTGTTTGATTTTCATCCATTCTTCCTTGGAAAATTCTTCCAGTTCTGTGATTCCTTGGCCATTTTCCATGCACTGCTATTCTGAGGTTTAACCACAGATTTTCAATGATGTTCAGATTAGGGGACTGTTGGGGCCATTGTAAAACCTTCAGCTTGTTCTTTTTGAGGTAGTCGTTTGTGGATTTTCACGTGTTTAGGATCATTATCCATTTGTAGAAGCCATCCTCTTTTCAAGCTCACCTTTTTTTTTTTTACAGATAGTGTTATGATTGCATCGAGAATTTGTTGAATTTTCATTGAATCCATTCTTCTCTCTACCCATGAAATGTCCCCAGTGCCATTGGCTGCAAAACAAACCAAAAGCATAATTGATCCATCCCCAAGCTTAATGGTTGGCGAGAATTTTTTCATGAAATTCTGTGCCCTTTTTTCTCTACACATACCTTTGTCATTGTGGCAAAAGTGTTCTATTTTAACCTCATCGATCCACACGACATGTTTCCAAAATGTATCAGGCTTGTTTAGATGTTCTTTTGCATACTTCTGAAGCTGAATTTTATGATTAGGACGCAGGATATGTTTTATTCTGATGAGCTCACATGAAAACTAATACTAAAAATCAGATTTTATTAAATTCACTTAAAATCAACACATACTATATTACGCCTACAACAGGCAAATTAGTCAAACCAAAATGGTGGTACAGATTACCAAAATACTTTGACCCTGATGCACCCTATTGCATTCCTTCCTTGACGTGGAGGTTGGCACCCTAACTTTGACACAATGTGGCGCCCCCGCTCACTGTTGGCTCTCTCTAGATACTCGCTAGAAGACCCTGGCTGCAACATTGAACACCAACCAATCTATAATGCCAACCAGTGCTCAAGAGTGATGCCATGGTGTCAGGAAGAAAAGGGGGTGTGTGGGTAAAGAGACTGTAACGCCGGTGTGTTTGTGCCTTGCTTCCCTGGCAATACTCTGCATTTCTGTGCTTTTAGCCTTTGCTCCTTTCCCCTAAATAGCTGGGATACTGTTGACTGTTACCTGTATTTATGCTGCTCAGTTCCCAGCTCTGCTGTGTAGTCGTTCATGTGTTGACCCTCTGTGTTGACCCTCTTGTAGAGTCTCGGCTCCGCTGCATGACCCTCTGCGTGTGCAGTCCCTGGCTGCCACTGTGGAAGCTATTCATGGGTTGCGAGGTCCTCTGCAGCTGATGCATGACTTTCCACATGTGTCCAGGCTTGCAGCCGCTGCCAGGTGCCCAAGGCCTCAGTTCCTATGCTGCCTATGCTGTACTGGTTTCTGTTTGTGCTTAGGGTGCATGCGGCCACATCTTCCCAGCTTTTATTAGGGGCAGTGTGTACGCTTGAATTGCTGTCCCCAGCCTATTGCTGAGGGGCAGCTACTATTTAAAGTTCCTCTTCCCTGTTGGGCATCGCCAGAGGTTCTCATTAGGTTCCTGAACCTAGCAATGTGTGTTTGATCCTCCATGTTGCTCCTGGTCTTCTTTGTGTTCAGCTCCTGTTTTGCCTGCAATCAGTTCTAGGAAAGCTGATGTCTTTTGTCCCTGGACCTGTCTTGTCTATGTGTTGACCCCAAAGTCCTTGCCTTGAATGTGGATTCCTGCTGTGTGATGTTTTTGAAGTCCTTCTGTGTCTTGAACCCTGTAGTCAGTGACTGTGAGTTTCTAGAGATCTGTGTCTTGAAGATTAACCTGTGTTCATCTTTTGAAGATGGAGTCTGGTGATGCTGCCAAGCGTCTACTACACTGTGCTCAGCTTATTATGCAGTGCTAGCTCAGTCCAGCTGCGGTCCAAACCTGTTTGAGTTCCTTTCTAGGTCTTATCTGATGTCTGGCGACTGCTGTCTTTTGCCTGGAGACTGAAGACTGCTGTCTGGTGCCTGGGGCCTGACGACCACTGCTCAATGTCCTGCTGGTGTTCTTGAGGTCCTGCCGGTGTCTCTGATGTCCTGCCTTGGTCTTGATGTTCTCTGCCTGGAGCCGTATCTGTTTTCCGGAGTCCAGATGTCTTGCCTTTGCCTTAGATGCCCAGCCTGTGTCCAGATATCAAGTCCGTGGTCCTGGTGGTCCAGCCCGTGTTTCAGAGTCGGTCCCATTTGTGTTCCTGGACGGGCTCCTCCTCCGTGTTCCTGTGGAATCTCCAGTCTTGCTTCCTGGTGACGGCTCTGCCTGCAAGTACTGGGTCTGACCAGCCGATGTCCTGAGCTGGCCTTGTAAATGTTCCTGGACCTGTGCTGTCCTTGTCTTGCCTGTGTCCCTATGTTCAGCTGGTGTCTTGATATCCAGTCCATGGTTCAGCCCATGTATCAGAGTCGATCCCACTTGTCTTCCTGGATGGGCTCCTCCTCCGTGTTTCTGGGGAGTCTCCAGTCTTGTTTATCAGTGACGGCTCTGCCTGTGTCCTGGATCTGACCATCCGATCCAGGTTCCATGTTGGTGTTCAAGGATCCATGCTGTCCGTGTTTTGACTGTGTCTTCCGATGTCCTGCCTGTTCTATGGGGTTCATCTTGTGATGACATCTGTTCAAGGTGGGTGTCTGATATTCTCCTGCTGTGCCATGCCTGAGGCCTGAGAGAGGTTCTCCTGATATGCTCGTGCCAGATGAACCTGGATTGCATCAACCCGTGATTACCTCCTGTCATCGTCTGACGTCTGGAGACCTGTGTTGTTCACCCTTCCTTGATGTGCGGAGTCGGGAGCCTGGCAATATGTCTTGTTTTCTGAATGTGACTTTATTTAGTAAACTTTGTTTCTTCTTACCTGAAGTTGTGCGGTGTCATCTAGTCCCGCATTTCACCACCTTGCCCACATGCTCAGCTGCCACAGACCCCGTTTGCTGCCCTTCCCTAGTCCAGGTAGGCTTGGGTCCCCCTCTGTGGTCCAATGGGTCCACATTTCAATACCACCTGAGATGGACGCTACACGTCATCGTGGCCTGGCAGCCTGGGAGCGTAAGCTGTCTAAGCTAAGCTGCGTCCATTCCTATTTTGTAACAGTGACAATAAAGTGAACCTAAGGCGGGTGTGCTCTATATCACTAACAAAAACCAAAATAAACCCTTGCGAAATCATGTAATCAATATCAACTTTAAAGCAGAATTTACACATTCTGATTCATTAACTAATGGATACCCAGTCAGATAATTGAAGAAGTCACAAATAATACATAGGGAATCAACGGCAGGATATATATTATCAAAACTCACCCTCTACAAACCCTAGTTATTTGTCCCTACCTTGCCTCAGAGGTTGGCACCCTAGATAATACTCAAAATGGCATTTGCTTATTTTCTAGAGTGCCAGCCTCCACGTCAAGGAAGGGATGCAATAGGGTGCATCAGGCTAATTCAGGGTATTTTAGTAATTTATACCACCATTTTGGTTTGACTAATTTGCCTGTTGTAGGCGTAATATAGTATGTGTTGATTTTAAGTGAATTTAATAAAATCTGATTTTAGATATTAGTTTTCATGTGAGCTTTTGAGCTACTGTGCCACACCATCTATAGTTTTTTTCTTTTCTTCTTTTCTTCTGATGACTTTTCTACGAAGATCATACTTGTGCAGGTGACTCTGAACAGTAGAACAATGTACCACACCTCCAGCATCTGCTAAATCTTTCTGAAGATCTTTTGCAGTCAAGTGGGGGTTCTGATTTGCCTCTCTAGCCATCCTACGAGCAACTCTCACTAAAATTTTACTTGGTCTTCCAGACCTTAACTTGACCTCCATTGTTCCTTTTAACTGCAATTTCTTAATTGCATTTTGAACTGAGGAAAGGTAAAACAAGCTGCCCACTCTCCTCCCATCTGCTCTCACTTTCTCTGCTTCTCCTCACTGCTGGCGACATATCTCCCAATCCTGGACCCCACAGCTCTCACCCCCCACTACTTCCACTTCCTACCACTCCCTTTTTAATAAGAACTACCACAACCTTTCCAACTTAAAACCTGTGCCATTGACACCCAACCCCCTGCTCCCTCTCTCGGGAGCACTTTGGAATGCCCGCTCCATATGCAATAAGCTCCATGTGATTCATGACCTCTTTCTCTCTCACAATCTTGCCTTCCTCGGCCTCACAGAAACATGGCTGACACCTTCTGACACCGCCTCCCCTGCTGCGCTGTGTTACGGCGACCTCCACTTTACCCACACTCCTCGCCCTGGCAACAGACACGGTGGAGGAGTGGGTCTTCTCCTTTCTTCCAACTGCACCTTCAACCCAATCCCACCTCTTCCCTCCCTAATCCTCCCCTCTTTTGAAGTCCACTCTGTCCGCATCTACTCTCCCTCCAACCTCCAAGTGGCCGTCATATACCGACCTCCAGGCCCGACCACTGCCTTCATTGACCAATTCTCTACCTGGCTTCTTCATTTTCTTTCAACTGAAACCCCCACTATCATCATGGGTGACTTCAACATCCCCACTGATACCCTTCAGTCAGCAGCCTCCAAACTCCTGTCCCTTACTTCATCCTTTGGACTTACTCAGTGGTCCTCCTCAGCCCCCCACACAGATGGACACACATTTGACCTGGTCTTCACCCGTCTGCTCTCTTTCTAACTTCACCAACTCCCCTCTCCCTCAGTCTGACCATCATCTACTCACTTTCTCATCCCTGTCCTCCTCACCTGGCATCCATGTCTAGCAACATGCACACCCCCGCGGAAACTTTGCACACCTAGACACCCACGCGCTCTCTGATTCTATTCTTCCACTGGCATCCATATCCTCACTCCATGACACAGACAGTGCCACTGCTTTCTACAATGCCACTCTCGCATCAGCTCTTGACATCGTTGTCCCTCTCGTTCATGGCAGAATGCGACGTATCAACAGACAACCCTGGTACAGTAACACCACTAAAAAGCTCCGGCAAGTGTCCAGGATTGCAGAACGGCGCTGGAAGAAAACAAATTCGCAAGATGACTTCACCGCATTCAAACAGGCAACACTCGATTTCAAATCTGCCCTCACCTCTGCTAAACAGGCCTACTTCACAACCCTCGTATCTTCCCTATCTTACAACCCAAAACAGTTATTCAAAACTTTTAACTCCCTCCTCCGCCCACCACTGCCTCCTCCAACCTCCCTCATCTCTGCCGAGGACTTTGCCACACACTTCAAAAACAAGAATGACCAAACAAGGCAAGTATTCATCACTCAACCACCACAACCCCTTTATATACCAGACCAATGCCCAAACCCCATAACCTCACTCTCCAACATCACTGAAGGGGAACTTAATCGCCTCTTCTCCAAATCACACCTCACAACCTGTGCACTTGACCCCATCCCATCCCACCTCCTCCCCAACCTCACCACCACACTTATCCCATCCCTAACCCACCTCTTCAACCTATCACTAACGTCCGGTACCTTCCCTTCTGCTTTCAAGCATGGCACAATCACGCCTATCCTTAACAAGCCAACCCTCGATCCAACCGCTATGTCCAGCTATCGCCCAATATCGTTGCTCCCATTCGCTTCCAAACTCCTGGAACAGCATGTCCACGCTGAACTTTCCTCCCACCTATCATCTAACTCGCTCTTTGACAATCTACAATCTGGTTTCCGCCCCCATCACTCCACTGAGACAGCCCTGACCAAAATTACTAACGACCTACTTACAGCCAAATCAAATGGACAATACTCTATACTCCTGCTTCTAGACCTGTCCGCTGCATTTGACACAGTTGATCACTGCCTCCTACTACAGATCCTCTCCTCCTTCAGCATCAAAGGCCTTGCCCTATCCTGGATCTCCTCATACCTTTCCAACCGCACATTCAGCGTCTCCCACTCCCACACTACCTCCTCATCCCACCCTCTCTCTGTTGGAGTCCCCCAAGGCTCTGTTTTAGGACCCCTACTCTTCTCAATCTATACACTTGGTCTGGGAAAACTCATAAAGTCCCACGGATTCCACTACCACCTTTATGTTGATGACACTCAGATCTACCTCTATGGCCCAGACGTCACCTCTCTGCTGTCCAGAATCCCAGAGTGTCTATCAGCCATATCCTCCTTCTCCTCTCGCTTCCTCAAACTCAATGTAGACAAATCTGAACTCATCATCTTTCCTCCATCTCACAGATCTTCTTTACCCGACCTAGCTATAACAATTAATGACATCACACTTTCCCCAGTACCAGAAGTCCGCTGCCTCGGAGTAACCTTTGACTCTGCCCTGTCCTTCAAACCGCACATCCAAGCTCTTTCTACCTCCTGTTACCTCCAGCTCTAAAATATTTCCAGAATCCGTCCTTTCCTCAACCCTCAATCTACTAAAATGCTTGTGCATACCCTCATCATCTCCCGCCTCGACTACTGCAACATCCTTTTCTGTGGTCTCCCTACTAACACCCTCGCACCTCTCCAGTCCATCCTTAACTCTGCCGCCTGACTAATTCATCTCTCTCCTCGCTACTCCTCCGCTTCTCCCCTCTGCAAATCTCTTCATTGGCTCCCATTCCCTCAGCGTATCCAGTTCAAATGACTAATTCTGACCTACAAGGCCATCTATAACCTGTCTCCCCCATATGTCTCTGAACTAATCTCCCGATACCTTCCCTCACGTAATCTCCGGTCCTCCCAAGACCTCCTTCTCTCCTCCACACTTATTCGCTCCTCACCCAACCGCCTCCAAGACTTTTCCCAAATAGCCCCTATTCTCTGGAATTCTTTGCCCCAACAAGTCCGACTATCAACCACATTTGGATCCTTCAGACGGAACCTGAAAACCCACCTCTTCAAGAAAGCCTACAGCCTGCAATGACCCCGCTACCTCCTTCTCTCTCACCACTACCGGTGATATCACCTCAACCAACACCGGAACTGCTGCAACCCACCAACCTACTGTCTCCTTCCCCACCATCCTGTAGCATGTAAGCCTGAAAGGGCAGGGTCCTCTCTCCACTCTGTATCAGTCTGTCATTGTTAGTTTGTTTACTGTAAGTGATATCTGTAATTTGTATGTAACCCCTTCTCATGTACAGCACCATGGAATCAATATAAATAAGTAATGATAATAATAACCTGAAAATGCTTTTCTATCTTCTTATAGCCTTCTCCTGCTTTGTGGGACTCCACCATTTTCATTTTAATTTTCAGAGTGTTAGACAGCTGCTTAGAAGAACCCATGAATGCAGTTTATAGGCACAAGGCTAGAGGAGGCTGCATTTTTGTAAAGCTGAGAAATTTGAATCACTTGGCCTTTCCTAACAATGATAGAGAATAAGCCATAAGCCTAACAGGCTTGTTAAGGTCTGAAACCTTGGTCAAAGTTATCTGAGCACACAAATCTCCAAGGGTGCACAAACTTTTCCATTGGCCCATTTTCCTTTTTTAAATTTTTAAAATGTCAAAAAATGACAATATATATATATTTACTTGGGGGCCTTGCTATGTAGCGGAATAGAGAGGACGCGTCCTGGCAGAGCTTCCTTAATCCTGCCATTATCCTGCTTTCTAAATCCTTCTCAGCACGGCATATTTACAAATACTGTGACCCCTCGGGCTCCGTGAAGCTTTTGGCCCCATAGGAGAGAGACAAGGGGCTCTGGTGAGCCGAACACTGCGGATTTCTGGGCAGACAGCGGGGCCTGCGTGAGGTGGCGGCCATTTTCTGAGGCACACTCCAGCAGGAAGAAGCGACGCCAGACCTCATACAGTGCCGTCGGGCGGTGAGCGTATATGGGGACACCGAGGGGAGACTCACGGTGTGTGCTCTGAAAGACGAGCCCCGCACTCCCCCACTGATAATAAGCCAGACTTGTCGGTGCCACCAGTTTAAGAGTCGCTAGACCCTTACCGCTGTCTCTGCAGGCGCTGTGGACCCTGTCTGCTGTGCAGGGTCCCGGCAATAATCCAGAGCCTGTTATTATAATACGCAGAAATTCATACACCCCATTTATTTAGAGCTATCTCAAGATATAAATATATATATTTACTTATTTTTTTGCCAAAAATACAAAGGAAATGTATCATCTTTAATTTTAGCCCTGTTAGAGATCATTTCATCTTCAACTTGCTTAACTGTTCACAATAATATAATAGTAATTTTGACCAGGGGTGCTCAAAGTTTTACATGCCACTGTACATATAAGATCCAGAGTATATGCTCTGAGAAATGAGACAACAGTCTCTATAAAATCTGTAATGTCCATTCTGGGGTCCAAGACATCTTATATCCAAGAAGTTCGTTGGTCTCAGGCCCATACAAGGATCCTTGACAATTTAATTATTTCACTATGTGACAGAACTTCGTCAGTAAGGATGGATGTCAGCAAAAGAGTTTACGGAGCTGTATTCTCCTAAGTCACGTTTCATGGAATCTGGCTGCAACTGATTACTAGTCAGTCCTCAAACTTCAGAGACTTACAATCAGTAGAGGAAGCCCTCGAGACAGCAACATCTTTTCTTCATAGGACCCACATCAGAGTTTATTCCGACAACATGAGACACAAAGGGAGCACAAGATACGAGAATCTGTGTCAATCTCGGCAACAATCTTTTCTTGGGTAGAACGAGACCTACATTCTTTTATCAGCCCTCCACCTAAAAGGTCATGACAAGATTCAGACTTCCTAAGCAGGACAAACATACATCCCGGTGAATGGAGCAGGAATACCATTATCTTTCAAATGAATGCCAGAAAAAGGGGTTATCCAGAAATAGACCTATTTGCATATCATCAAAATGCAAAAGTAAAACTATATTTTTTCCATGATCTAAATGACGCTTCAGTGACGATAGATGAATTTGCTCATCCTTGGGATTGCAAGATAGCCTATGCATTTCCTTCTATTCTTGTACTACCAAGGACACTAGAAAAAATCAGAAAAGAGAAGGTCAAGACTATCCTTGTAGCACCTCTGTGGACAAAAAAGGGCTGGTTTGGGACATTAAACGGCTTGAAGTGGGAAGATCCACGACCTTCTACATCAAAGTCCGAACTATCATCCAGCCCCCCAGAGTCTGTATCTGGCTGCTTGGCTTCTGATGCCTCAATCCTAAAAGCTATGGATCTCTCAGAGGGGGTCATGCAAACCCTCCAGAGAAATAGGAAGCAAACTACAAATGCCATCTATGGTAAAATATGGAAAACCTTCAGTTTACGGTACTGGTCTATTCCTCTGGATCCATGTCTTCCAGACATAGCCAAAATATTGGATGTTTTGCAGGATGGATTGTCAAGAGGTTTAAAACCTACTACCCTTAAAGTCAAGGTGTCAGCCGTAAGCTCCTATTTTGACCAAAATTTGGCGGATCATCGATGCATAAGGAGACTTATGAAGGCAGTTTCTCTAATGCGCCCAAGAAGGTTCAGTGCAATCCCATCTTGGGATCTGGATACTGTGCTCAAGGGTCTAAATATGCTTCCCTTCAAACCACTGTCCCTGTTGCATATAGATAACCTATCATGGAAAGCAGTGTTCCTATTCAGGTCCTCTCTATGAACTAACCCTATCTAAAAATCCTAGAAGATAGGGTGGTGCTCCACCTAGAACCACAATTCTTGCCCATAGGGACAACAGAGTTCCATGTGTCTCATGAGATAGTCCTCTCTTGCTTTTGTCAAAATCTGACAGACCACAGAAAAGAATTTCTTTCTTTGGAGGTCTGGAGAGACATCCTCTAATACCTACAACAAACAGAGTCCCAGATGAAGATCAAAATCTCTTTGTCCAATACTGTGGACCTAATAAAGGGAAGATTTCAAATAGTACTTTAACAAACTGGATTAAGAAAGCAATTTGTGAATCGAATTCACCACTGCCTGTCCCCACCACAGCCAAAGCAGGTACATCCGGACTATAAGACGCACCAGCCATTTTCCTCTACATTTTTGGAGGAAAACCATTGCGCCTGAAGTCACTATCCATCTACATTCACATTGTGCAAGCAAACATTTTACGTCTCCCCTTTTAATTCAAAAATGAATTCTATCAATTCCCCTAAAAATGAAGGATTTGGTTTTGTGCACATGATACATTTTGAAACTTTACAAGACTGAGAAATATCCATAGCCGTCTAGGCTACAATAATGTTGCGTACATGTTCTCGTACACAGATTTTTAGCTGTCCATATATCTTGCTTATATAAACTTTTGGGTAATAACTGTAGCATAATAAACCACACTGAAAGTATTGCAAAATATGTTAATATTTATTAAAATTAGTATACACCATCCACAGAATCGATAGAGGTAATGAGACAGATATTTACACAACCTACGCAATTTCCACACAGATATTAGCCATGACATGGAGCACTGGTATGTTTTCATTCTTGTCTGTATAATGACTTAGAACCTGAAGATCTTTAAGGTTACGTCTTCTAGATTTAATGAATGGATAATTAGATAAACATTCAGTCAAGTTTAGATCAGTCTTTATAATGGGGCAATCTCATTGTACAATGATCCTCATAGTGTCCGGCTTACCAATAAAAGCAGAAACAAACTACATTTTGGTTTCTTACTGATGAGTACAGTAGTGGGGTCATCTTGGCCCGATTATATTCATGTTTTATAGATCTATATCTGTTACCACTAGCTTGAAACCTGATATGAGGTCACTCGCTTGAGTCTCAAATTTGGAGAATAAAGAAATACTCCCTCTCATCCGGAGGAACTGACTAACTTGGATAAACTTAATAGTAAAGGAATGGTGACTAGATGTCATGTGGAACAAAGAGTTTACAGATGTGACTGACTCAATGATGACATCCAGAAAGTCCAAACTCCTAGAAATTTTATGTGAATGTTAGTGTAATCAATTTTTTGGGGAGTTGGTCAATTGGTCCATGATATGTCCCAGCCCATGTCCAGACATTATAAACAAATCATCAATGTAATGCAGCCAGCACTGCTCATGGTCAGCTGACTAGTCCCCATAATTTCATAGATTTTACATTGGAAAGTCCATTGACAGTCCATATACCTATACCCTATGATATTGATCCAGAGGAAGTAAAAAATTCCATAAGGCAAATTGTCTGATATTAAGGGAAGCATTTATTCCTAACTCCATATTTAGCATTCAGACTAGTTCCCTGGAGTAACATCCCATCACAGAACCTAATAGACATAACCAGTAATATTCGTGAACCTCTTTAGTGAGTTAACTATTTCTAGTTACAAAAATTCCCATAATCTCACTGTCCAAATGTGTATCTCCCAGTAACTTAGAGATTGGCATATGAAGGCCCACAGGCCGTGCCCATGGCAGTGCCACACCTCTGCACATAAAATTCCACTATAAGCATAAAAACATTCTGAACATACATATACAGACATCCTAGCTGCTGGTTTCCAGGTAGAAGCAGATGGTATCCAATTAGGGATGAGTAAATAGATTTGGATAACTCTTTATCTGAATAGCTGCATCAGGAACACGGATACCTGGAGCGATCCCCATAATCAGCTGTTCAGTGCCGCAGCTGCATGCGTTGCGACTGTGTGACAGTCACAACACACACATGGAGAGCCCAACAAACAGGCTCTCCATGCATGTGTTGTCACTGTCACAGAGCAGCGACACATGCAGCTGCGACGCCGAACAGTTGATTATCGGGAGCGTTCCAGGTATCCGCGTTCCTGATGCAGTTAACCGGTTAGCGCTATAGCTATTCATAAAGGAGTTATCCGAAGCTATTCACTATTCCCTAAATCCAATCTGTCAGAATTTTAGATACATTCAAATAAGATTCTATATATAAAATAAAACGATTGACCAAGGGTGCTAAGCGCTACTAATCCAGGATCCTAAGAAGCAAATGATAGGACAAAAGCACCTAATTTGTCCAATAATACAACAATAAAATTAGCTTTCAATTGCTTCCAGGGAGGGAGTGATATCTCAAATATTTCGGGTATTGGACGCTGTCCCGGCCGGAGACAGATGTCCGATAACCGAAATATCTGAGATATCACTCCCTCCCTGGAAGCAATTGAAAGTTTTCATCTGACCTGCACTGTGACTTCGACTCTTGTCTGAATCAGCGTCTCTTCACAGGACCTTTCCAGGAAAGCTTCTTTACTGTACACCGGTACGCTGGTACTAAGGTATTTTATTGATTCTATCATCTCATATTTTATGTATCTCTATTTATTTGCTTTTAGTGGCTCTGAGCAACTTCATTCACGCATATTTTTATATAATTCATGCAATTAGATCCATTATCCGGGTACCATTTCAGCGCAAATATAAGAGTCTATATATCCCTATAGAAACTATTACCATTGATCTGTACCAGGACGTCCATTGTGCAACTTTTCATAAAACTTTTAAAATATGCTGCGTATAAGGGAAATGGTTATGAGGATTTTATACTACAAAATCGGCCTCCATAGGGGCCCTTCACAGTCAGTCTCTGCCCCGCGTACATGCACAGCTCTGCTTCGTACATATCATATGCACACAGCTTTGCTATAAACAGATGTGCTCAAAAGTTTAAATACCTCAACAGAATTTTTGCTTTCTTGGCCTTTTTTTCAGAGAATATGAATGATAGCACCAAAACTTTTTCTCCACTCATGGTTAGTGGTTGGGTGAAGCCATTTATTGTCAAACTACTGTGTTTTCTTTTTAAATCATAATGACAACCCAAAACATCTAAATGACTCTGATCAAAAGTTAAAATACCCTGGTGATTTTGGCCTGATAACATGCACAGAATTTGACACAAATGGTTTTGAATGGCTACTAAAGATAACATCCTCACCTATGACCTGTTACAAATGCCAGGAAAATTGTTCGGGATGCAAAGAAATACCCACAAATTACATCAACTGAAATACTGGACTCTCTGAAAACTAACGGTGTGGCTGTTTAAAGATGCACAATAAGGAGGCACTTGAACAAAAATGGGCTGCATGGTCTGGTTGAGTCACCAGAAGAAAGCCATTATTACGCAAATGCCACAAATTATCTCACCTACAATATGCAAAACAGCACAGAGACAAGCCTTAAAACTTCTGGAACAAGGTAATTTGGAGTGGTGAGACCAAAATTGAACTTTTTGGACACAATCGTAAACGCTACATTTGGAGAGAGGTCAACAAGGTCTATATTCCTACTGTAAGGCACAGAGGTGGATCGCTGATATTTTAGGGATGTGTGAGCACAGGAATCTTGGTCAAAGTTGAAGGAAAGATGAATGCAGCACGTTATCAACAATTATTGGAAGCAAATTTGCAATCATCAGCCCGGAAGCTGCGCATGGGACGTACTTGGAGGTTCCAGCATGACAATGATCCAAAACACAAGGCCAAGTCGACCTGTCATTGGCTATAGGAGAACAAAGTGAAGGTTCTGGAGTGGCCTTCTCAGTCTCCTGACCTCAGGATCATTGAGCCAATCTGGGGAGATCTCAAGTGTGCAGTTCATGCTAAAGGAAAGATGTATATCTTTGTACCGTGTTAGCCAGTAGATAGAAAAATATTCAGAATTGAGAGTCTTCAGTGGTTGATACCTTTTAATGGGTAACTGAAAAGATGGTAACACATTGCAAGCTTTCGAGACTACTCAGGTCTCTTCATCAGGCATGCCTGATGAAGAGACCTGAGTAGTCTCGAAAGCTTGCAATGTGTTACCATCTTTTCAGTTAGACATTAAAAGGTATCAACCACTGAGGACTCTCAATTCTGAATATTTTTCAGTTAATGATAGAGAGCCCATGAATTTACAGGAACTGGAGGCTTTTTGCCAAGAGTGGGCAGCTTTACCTTCTGAGAAAATAAAGAACCTCATCCACAACTACCACAAAAGACTTCAAGCTGTCATTGATGTTAGAGGGGGCAATACATGTTATTAAGAAATGGGGTATGTGAACTTTTGGTCAGGGTAAGACTAGGCTCACAATAGCGTTATTGTGCGCAGCGCATCATCTGCATGCGCAAACGCATGTTTACGCAGCATTTTTGTCCGCATCACCTTACGCATAACGCCAAAAAACGCTGCGTTTGCATTCATTTGTATGCGTTTTTAATGCGCTTGCGCTGTTTATGCGCATGTGTTAAAAATGTCCAATGTTTTGCAGTAGCTTTTCCTTGACATCAGACACCCAGTAGGCGAGCCTCATGGGATTTCTATACAGGGTGGGCCATTTATATAGATACAACTAAATAAAATTATTTTTATTATTATTTATTATTATAGCGCCATTTATTCCATGGCGCTTTACATGTGAGGAGGGGCATACATAACACATACAAGTACAGTAATCTTAAACAATACAAGCCACGACTGGTACAGGATGAGAGAGGACCCTGCCTGCGAGGGCTCACAATCTACAACGGGATGGGTGAGGATACAGTAGGCTAGGGTAGATCTGGTCGTCCAGCGGTTTGGTGGATCGGTGGTTACTGCAAGTTGTAGGCTTGTCGGAAGAGGTAGTGGTTGGTGATATCAACTTTGTGTTTGTGGCACATTAGTATATGAGAGGGGGGATACTTTTGAAGATGGGTGGTGACCATGGTGGCCATTTTGAAGTCAGCCATTTTGGATCCAACTTTATTTTTTTAATGGGAAGAGGGTCATGTGACACATCAAAATTATTGAGAATTTCATAAGAAAAACAATGGTGTGCTCGGTTTTAACGTAACTTTATTCTTTCATGAGTTATTTACAAGTTTATGACCACTTATAAAATGTGTTCAAAGTGCTGCCCATTGTATTGGATTGTCAGTGCAACCCTCTTCTCCCACTCTTAACACACTGATAGCAACACCACAGAAGAAATGTTAGCACAGGCTTCCAGTATCCGTTGTTTCTGATGCTGCACATCTCGTATCTTCACAGCATAGACAATTGCCTTAAGATGACCCCAAAGATAAAAGTTTAAGGGGGTCAGATCAGGAGACATTGGTGGCCATTCAACTGGCCCACGATGACCAATCCATTTTACAGGAAACTGTTCATGTCGGAATGATCGGACCTGACACCCATAATTGATGGTATGGTGTGGTATATGGGGTACAAAGATAGTGGGGCCATTCATCAATGGAAACCTCAATGCCACTGGATATCTGAAATTGCTACATGATGATTTGTTGCCCTCTTTATGCACTGAAGATGGCATGATCCCTGAGTTTTTCCAGCAAGATGATGCACCAACACATTATGGGTGTCAGGTCCGAGCATTCATACAAGGAATCTCACCCCCTTAGACTAGCATTTCTTCTGCGGTGTTGCTATCAGTGTGTCAATAGTGGGAGAAGAGGGTTGCATTAACAATCCAACACAATGGGCAGCACTTTGAAACATTTTAAAAGTGGTCTTAAACTTGTAAATAACTCGAGACAATAAGTTACGTTAAAACCAAGAATTTCTTGTGAAATTCTCAATAAGTTTGATGTGTCACATAACCCACTTCCCTTTGGAAAAAATAATGTTGGATCGAAAATGGCCAACTTCAAAATGGCCACGATGGTCACCACCCATCTTGAAAAGTTTCCCTCCCCCATATACTAATGTGCCACAAAGAGGAAGTTGAAATCACCAACCATTCCCATTTTATTTTGGTGTATCCATATAAATGGCCCACCCTGTATATATAGACACACTGCACTGATGAAATCTTCATCTTTGGCTGCTGTGTCTAGCTGTAAGATGGATCTTGACATGAACAGCTTCTTAGAAGATCTGGATTTACAACTGAAATTGGCTGCTGCTTTTGCTTTTCAAGAACAAAGAAGAGGAGAAAGAAGATGTCGTCATCGTCGTCGATATTGGCAACACCCCATCCTTGAACTCCGAGAGAGCCATGGAGGCTACCACTCTTTGTACAAAGGGCTGCGGCAAAACCCTGAGAAGTTTTTTGACTACACGAGGATGTCAGAACAGAGGTTCCATAACTTGCTGCTACATGTCCAAGGATCCATCACCAGGCAGGACACACAGCTCCGTCGAGCAATTCCTGCTGAGGAACGTCTTTTGGTCACCCTGAGGTATGTAATTTGGAAAAAGAAACACCTGGCATTAATATGATTGCTATAAAAGCCATGTACTGACTTTGTATTTTTCATTTACTGTTCCGCAGATTCCTGGCTACCGGAGAGACATTATCATCAATCCATTTTCAATTCAGGATTGGAGTGTTCACACTATCTGGGATTATTGGAGACACCTGTCGTGCTTTAGTTGACGTTCTGCGGCAAGAATTCCTCCAACAACCCACAACTGAACTCTGGCTGGAAAATGCTTCCAAATTCCAGGCAATTTGTAATTTTCCTACCTGTGTGGGGGCTGTGGACGGCAAACACAAAATAGGATTATGAAACCTAAGTTGCAAAAAAGGCAAAAAAACACACCGGCGCTGCAAATGCACAGTCAATGGATATGCTGCTGGCACACCTGGCAAATTAAGTGTGCTATCTGCCACTGGAAAAAACAACTACAACGAAACTGGAGGTGGCCGCGCTTATACCGCTGTGTAATGAATGTATCACCCAAACTGAAAGTAGCAGTCAAACTGAAAACAGGCACTACTCACTGTTGCGAAGACTAGTTATAGCTGATCATGTCGATCTTGTGTTCACAATAATTGGAAAGGAAAAATTTCCTGAACTGAAGCAAAAACGGGGAGCGTCCTCCCGTTTGCAAAAAAGAACAGCTCCCCGCAAGAGAGCGCGTCCCCCTGGCGGCAGACAGCCACGGCCGATGGTGCCACCGAACAGTAGCGTGGTGAGCAGGGGGCGTGACTGGCGGGGGGCGTGAATTGTGGGTGGTGACGTCACCGTGCAAGAACCAATCCTGACGCGTTTCGGGGAAGCCGGCCCCCTTCCTCAAAGGACCTTTGAGGAAGGGGGCCGGCTTCCCCGAAACGCGTCAGGATTGGTTCTTGCACGGTGACGTCACCACCCACAATTCACGCCCCCCGCCAGTCACGCCCCCTGCTCACCACGCTACTGTTCGGTGGCACCATCGGCCGTGGCTGTCTGCCGCCAGGGGGACGCGCTCTCTTGCGGGGAGCTGTTCTTTTTTGCAAACGGGAGGACGCTCCCCGTTTTTGCTTCAGTTCAGGAAATTTTTCCTTTCCAATTATTGTGAACACAAGATCGACATGATCAGCTATAACTAGTCTTCGCAACAGTGAGTAGTGCCTGTTTTCAGTTTGACTGCTACTTTCAGTTTGGGTGATACATTCATTACACAGCGGTATAAGCGCGGCCACCTCCAGTTTCGTTGTAGGATTATGAAACCTGCTGGAAGTGGAACAGAATACTTCAATTATAAAAAATACTTTTTCATTGTTCTAATGATATTGCGGCTGCCAAGTGTAGATTTGTTGCCGTGGACAATGGCTCATTTGGGTAAGGAAATGACTCGCAGACTTTCAAAAACTCTGACCTGGGCCAACGTCTGTAGGGGAATGATTTTAATTTTCCACAGCCACGACCTCTTCCCAACATTGAAGGACAGCCAATGGCTTCTGTTGTTGTTGGGGATGAGGCGTTCCAAATGTGTGCCAACCTCATTAAACCATACTCAAGTCAGAACTTAAATCACACAAATTTTTTTTACAACAACCGACTGACAACGGCACAAAGAACCATGGAGTGTGCATTTGGATTGCTGGTATCTAAATGGCACATTTTGTGCACATCCATTGATCTAAAAATTTACACTATTGATGAGGTTGTGAAAGCGTGTGTTGTTCTGCACAACTACATCCTGGTAAAAGAGCGACCAAACTTACAACCTGAGGAACCTGTCACATTGATTACCAATTTCACTCTCTGAGAACTACAGAGGATGTTGCCCAGATGAGGGATAAGTTGCTTACTTTATTTCAGATAATGGACATGTGGCATGGCAAGACGAAATAATTTAAGCCGCTAAGTAAAATGTACCTGTTATGTTTAAATTTACCTGTAATGTAAAAATTACATACCTGTTGTTTAAATGTACCTGTGATATAAAAATGTACATGTAATGTTAAAATTTACCTCTAATGTTTGCTCAGTTAAATAATAAAATACCTCCTGTAAAACTTACAAGTTCCCTCAAAAATACAATACACATGTGTGTGTTTATGGCGGCGGCGCATAAAGATACTAATAAAACAAGATATAGTGTAAACAAAATGCAAGTTTTATTTTACAAAAGTTTACAAAAAAGAAGTGTTAAGGTTGGGGTGATTAGGTTTAGCGTCGGGGTTTATGTGAGGGTAAGATGGGGTGGACCTTGGGGGTGTGGAGCTGTGAGGATTGGGTGGTAGTTGATGAGGAAGGGGTTACAGGGGATGGCGCAACAAATTGAAGGATTTGATCAGGGATGGCAGTGGAGACATTGGGGAGAGATGATAAAGTGGAATCATGGGAATCATTAACCAAACTGGAATGTACAGAAAAAGACACAAGGGAAGGTAATGACAAATTGATAGGTGAGGGCGGAGGTGGTTGGTTCAATTTGGGAATGGTTTTATGGCTGGGAAGCCTTGTGGATAGTGATGGCTGCAGGGGTGCTGGACTGGGTAGGCGTGCTGGACTGGGCAGCGTCGTGGATACTGCTGGCTGCATGGGTGCTGGACTCTGGAGCATTGTGGATGCTGCCGGCTGCAGGTGTGATGAACTCTGCAGCGTGGTCGATCTGTGAACTGGAGGCGGTGGTGGTGGAGGATAGTTCGGTGCTGTGGGAGTTGGAAAATAGGCTGCTGGTAATATCCTCCAGCCTGTGGATTGTAGCTTTGTGACTGCTGCTGCAAAGCATGTCTGTAAGCAGCCTGGCAGGCCTGCATGACGTTCAGCTGTAGTTGAGGCGTAAGGTTTTCCAACACGCTCCACTCTATTTTCAGAAAAAAAAGTCGCTCCAGTCTCTCAAGGTCAGCTACCAGGCGGTCAAGGCGTTTGTTGATATCCTTGAACCCACTCTTAACTCTGTCACCAATCAACCTAATCCCTTCCTGGAAGACTGAGCTTAAGTGCATAAACTCGGGCATGCCTGACCTCTTCCAGGCTCTCTGCCACTGACGAGAAGACCCAACAAAAGCAGCAGCAGAGGACTGGGGGAGGGGAAAACCAGATGGATCGGCTGCCTGTTCCCCATCCTGTGAAGCCTGCAAGGTTGCTCCATCGCTGGTGGATGATTGGGACTGCGTCTGTTCAGTGGCTGGTAGATGATCCAGGTTGTGTTGTGCTGCTCCAGGTTCTGTGTGGAAAATAAAATTAAAACATTATTAGAAATGCGAGGTTCCGGTGGTATGTATATTTCCAAATTCTTTGAGCAGCACCACTTCGAACCCGAATCTCCTCTCTCATGTCCTTGTTGAAGTGGTCCTTCATCGAACGCCAACGGATTTTGATTCTCTTCACTGTGTAGGGGGAAAAAAAAGAAAAAAATAATTGGAAAACAATGCACATGCATTAACAGGTTCACTGCCATGTCAGATCACATTGCAATACTTACCAAAATCATTTCTGGCACATGGTGTGGCACAGTCCCAATCAGCCAGCAGCGATGTTGCCACTTCTTCCCAGAGACATCAAATCACCACAGTGTCAGAGTGCTGACGGTCACGGGTGTCCCACAACGGTATTCGCTCTTGCACAAGGTGGCTTAGTTGCTCATTGTCAATAATAAGTGTGGCTTCTTCCTATTGTGAAACCTATAGATAAAATAGAAGAAAAGTATTTTAAGTAAAACTGAAAAAAACATTCTACTACAACTCTGATGAAAACACTACTTACACCCCATCTTTCCTCCTGAGACACATGGGCCCGACGATCCTGGGAAGCTTCATTTCCACTTGACTGCTCTTGCTCTTCATCACTGGAAGGTAGCTGTAAAGAAATGACATCATTTAACACATGTAGTATTGCCAGTCAGTACATAGCAATCAGTATAGCAAATGTGATTACATAATCAGTGTTAGGTCCACCCTGGGAAGAAGTCAGTTCTTCATGCATGTTCTTGTGCACCAATGCGTTTCCATAGACAGTAATGCGTTTTTTACGCACTCATCTGCATGCGCATGATTGCGCATATTTGACGGACTTTTGCCGCTTTAAAAAATGCAACATGTTGCGTTCGCCATACCCCGAGAAATGCATGCGAACTGATGCAAACGCAAGTCCCTGCGTAAACCATGTTAAAGATAGGTACACATGACGCATTTGGATTGCTGCGGATAAAACGCTGCGCACACAGATGAAATGAGAAAGCAGCCTAATTTAGCTTTCTTCTGGTGACCAGACCATGCAGCCCAATGTTCCTCAAGTGCCTCCTTATTGTGCATCTTGAAACAGCCACACCGCTAGTTTTCAGAGAGTCCAGTATCTCAGCTGATGATATTTGTGGGTTTTTCTTTGCATCCCAAACAATTTCCCTGGCATTTGTCACAGGTGAGGATGTTACCTTTAGTAGCCATTCATACACATTTATGTCAACTTCTGTGCTCAAAAGTTTACATACCTCGGCAGAATTTTTGCTTTCTTGGCCTTTTTTCAGAGAATATGAATGATAACACCAAAACCTTTTCTCCACTCATGGTTAGTGGTTGGGTGAAAAGATTTATTGTCAAACTACTGTATTTTCTCTTTTTAAATCATAATGACAACCCAAAACATCCAAATGACCCTGATCAAAAGTTCACATACCCTGGTGATTTTGGCCTGATAACATGCACAGAAGTTGAAACAAATGGGTTTGAATGGCTACTAAAGGTTACATCCTCACCTGTGACAAATGCCAGGAAAACTGTTCAGGATGCAAGAAAAACCCACAAATAACATCAGCTGAGATACTGGACTCTGAAAACTAGCGGTGTGGCTGTTTCAAGATGCACAATAAGGAGGCACTTGAAGAACATTGGGCTGCATGTCGAGTCACCAGAAGAAAGCCAAATTAGGCTCGTTTCACATTTGCGTCTCTGTGCGCAGCGTTTTATCCGCAGCAATCCAAATGCGTCATGTCTACCTATCTTTAACATGGTTTACGCAGGGACATGCGTTTGCATCAGTTCGCATGCATCAACGTATGCATGCGTCATTTCTCGGTGTGCGGCGGGGTCTGGCGAACGCAACATATCAAATTTTTTGAAGTGGCAAAAATCTGTCAAATATGCTCAGTCATGCGCATGTAGAGGAGTGCGTAAAAAGAACACATTACTGTCTATGGCAGGGGTGGGGAACCTCAGGCCCCAGGGCCATTTACAGCCCTCGACGACCTTTTATCAGGCCCCCGAGCAGATTCTCAGGGACTGCATTCTTGGGCAGGGAGCTATATTTTGATTGCCACAAGCTCATTAATTTCTTCTTGCTCAGTTAGCACACACACACAGTGTTCACTAATGAACATTGAAGGGCATGCAATGAAAGATTACGTCCTGACACCAGTGCCAGAGTCAGGATGCAATTTGTGGGCGGAGTTTGTACGGCCCCCGAACGATTGTATAAATATCCAAATGGCCCTTGGCAGAAAAAAGATTCCCCACCCCTGGTCTATGGAAACACATTGGTACGCAAGGACATGCATACGCACATGCGTTCAATACGCATGCGTACTTTTAATGAGTTGGACCAGGAAGTGATTTAAACACCTGCTAATGATAGCTCTATAAAAGGAAGTGTGGACACTGCAAGGCCTTAACTCTCTGGACGATAGCACAAGACTGGCTTTGTAAGTATAGAACCTTTGATAATGTCTGTCTCTCTCACTGCCGTTTGTACTTTGCACTCATTTTTTTTTCTGTTACTGTTAGACTTGTCGACTCTCCTGGTGCAGCGGTTTTCTCCTGGTGCTGCTTTCTGTCCTGGTGAGGACAACACTATCTGTGTAAGTATAGAAGCTTTGAAAATGTCTGTCTCTCGCAATGCTTTTTCTGTTCTTTGAAGATTGGTCAACTCTCCTGGTGCTGCCGTCTGTCCCTGGCCTGTGCTTACTACTGTGCTGTTGGACTACTGCCTGTATTGTAAGTATTGGTGCCCATGGATTTTTTTTGTCTACATTGTGTTTGGATCTTAACAAGTTAAATTTTTCTTCTCTGTTCTTTTCTGTAGTATTTGAATGACTGCTGCCTGCTCTTCAAACATGTCCTCAAATGAAGAACTGACTTCCAAGGGTGGACCTGACAAAGATTATGTAATCACATTTGCTATACTGATTGGTATGTATTGACTGGCAATAAAACACGGGTTAAAACATAAAAAACAACTTTCGGACTTATATCATAATGTGGCCGAAAAAAAGAGATCCAGCAGAATTATGTTAAAAAATTAATTTTATTGATATATATTAAAAATGTAGAATAAAATAAAAATGCAAAGTAGGAGGGTATATACACACCATGCAAATTCAAAGTCACCAAAAAGTCTATAAAGATGTCCTTAAAGTCAATAAATTATTAAAATAGCAGGGTAATACAGGACTAAAATGACAGCTATACATGTAGATAAGAATAACCACTATCCCAATATATAATAAATATGAAAGTAGGGAGGTTCAATTCATATTATGTAAATATAAAGAGGTTCCTATAATCAAAAATGACAGAGTCATATGTAACTAAATCCTACACATAGCAGTTATGGACAACAATAACCTCCATCTCAGTATATATTCATTATAAAAAAATCAAGGGAATTCAACTACTATTGTGGCTATAGTCTTAATACCATTTATGTAAGCAAAACATGGATATCAATCCTAAGGAAACCGAAAGGATAGCAAAATATAAAGAACCCAGTGCTTAATTACCTAATATAATCAGGCATCCGTGACTCTGAGTGGCGTGACCTCCTCCACCCCAACACACGTTTCACACTAGCTTCTTCCGGGGGTGGGTTATTTTGCTATCCTGGCGGTTTCCTTAGGATTGATACATACTGAGATGGAGGTTACTGTTGTCCATAACTGCTATGTGTAGGATTTAGCTATATATGACTGTCATTTTTGATTATAGGAATCTCTTTATATTTATATAATATGAATTGACCCTCCCTACTTTGATATTTGTTATATACAAGGAATCTGATCCCCTTAGACTATCATTTCTTCTGCGGTATTGCTATCAGTGTGTCAAGAGTGGGAGAAGAGGGTTGCATTGACAATCCAGCACTTTGAACACATTTTATAAGTGTCATAAACTTGTAAATAACTCATGAAAGAATAAAGTTACCTTAAAACCAAGCACAACATTGTTTTTTCTTGTGAAATTCTCAATAAGTTTGATGTGCTATATGACCCTCTTACCATTAAAAAAATAGAGTTGGATCCAAAATGGCCAACTTCAAAATGGCCACCCTGGTCACCACCCATCTTGAAAAGTTTCCCCCCTCCCATATACTAATGTACCATAAACAGGAAGTTGATATCACCAACTGTTATGAATGGGTCACCGAGGAGAAAAAAGCAAAACAAGCTATGTCACAGAAAATCAGAGAAGTTGGTAACTATGCAGATTGCAGATCCCTGATCTTACCACACAACTAGCAGTAGCCGTGGAGCATGCCTACGATGTTCCTAGATGCCTCGTCACGGCCAGAGGACTAAATAAGCCTAAAGCAAGAAAAGGGAAAACTAACTGACCCAGAGCAGACCCCAAAGGAATATACAGCCCCCACACATGTATTGACGGTGAAACAAGATGAAGGCACAAACACAGGCAGGAAAATAGGCTGAGCAAATGATGGGGCCCAAACTAACTAGACAGGAAAGGAAAGGAAAGACACTGTCTGCAAAAATCCCTACAAAAATCATGTCCAACACTTCTGATAGCAAAATTAACCCTGAAGTCACTAGACTTCTCCCGCTATATCAACACTCTGAAATATTCTGAGACAGAGCAAAAAGAGACCGAACTAGTAAGGGACAAAAAGCCAATTGGCAAAATACTGATAAATAAGAGTGGAAATTCAGCACAGCCCCCAGCCGGGGCTGGCTGACCACACAAAAAACTTGAACAGACCAACAAAATCAAGTGTGAACATTAGCAGAAAAACTTAGCTTTAGATGACTGGAACAGAGCTGAAAACCAAGAGCTGACAAGCCAGAAGGAATCACCAGCAACTGAATAGGGCGTCGGCTGTCTTAAATCCAATCTGAGAATCCTGAGGTCCAATCGTCATCCTCATTCTCAGGTGGCAGACCTCCACCAATCAAACCAGCCTCACCACCTCCTGTCACCACCAGAGGGAGTCTGGAAGGAGAACTCACAACTGGTGAACCAGAGAATGAACTCACAACAACCAACCATTCCCGTTTTATTTAGGTGTATCCATATAAATGGCCCACCCTGTATAGAAATCCCATGAGACACGCCTACTGGGTGTCTGATGTCAAGGAAAAGCTACTGCAAAACATTGGAAATTTCTAACGCAAGCACATAAACAACGCAAACGCATGCAAGCACAGCAGATTTTTGCGTCATGCGTAAGATGATGTGGATAAAAAACACTGCGTAAACATGCGTTTGCACATACAGATGATACGCTGCGCACAGAAACGCTAATGTGAACCTAGCCTTACCCTGATCAAAAGTTCACATACCCCATTTCTTAATAACGTGTATTGCCCCCTCTAACATCAATGACAGCTTGAAGACTTTTGTGGTAGTTGTGGATGAGGTTCTTTATTTTCTCAGATGGTAAAGCTGCCCACCCTTCTTGGCAAAATTCCTCCAGTTACTGTAAATTCCTGGGCTGTCTAGCATGAACTGCGCGCTTGAGATCTCCCCAGAGTGTCTCAATGATACTGAGGCCAGGAGACTGAGATGGCCACTCCAGAACCTTCACTTTGTTCTCCTGTAGCCAATGACAGGTCGACTTGGCCTGGTGTTTTATATAATTGTCATGTTGGAATGTCCAAGTACGTCTCATGTGCAGGTTCCGGGCTGATGCTTGCAAATTTGCCTCCAATAGTTGCTGATAACGTGCTGCATTCATCTTTCAACTTTGACCAAGTTTCATGTGCATTTGTAGCTCACACATCCTTAAAATATCAGCGATGCACCGCCATACCTTACAGTTGGAATGTGGTTTGTTTTAACTTTTATTGGTGAGAGGGACACTATGAGGATCATTGTACAATGACATTGCCCCATTATAAAGACCGATCTAAACTTGACTGAATGTTTGTCTAATTATCCACTCATTAAATCTAGAAGACATAACCTTAAAGATCTTCAAGTCATTATAGAGACAAGAATGAAAACCTACCAGTGCTCCATATCGTGGCTGATATCCATGTGGCAATTGCGTAGGTTGTGTAAATATCTGTCTCATTACCTCTATCGATTCTGTGGATGGTGTATACTAATTTTAATAAATATTAACATATCTTGCAATACTTTCAGTGTGGTTTATTATGCCGTATGTTATTACCCAAAAGTTTATACAGTGGGGCAAAAAAGTATTTAGTCAGTCAGCAATAGTGCAAGTTCCACCACTTAAAAAGATGAGAGGCGTCTGTAATTTACATCATAGGTAGACCTCAACTATGGGAGACAAACTGAGAAAAAAAATCCAGAAAATCACATTGTCTGTTTTTTTTTTCATTTTATTTGCATATTATGGTGGAAAATAAGTATTTGGTCAGAAACAAGCAATCAAGATTTCTGGCTCTCACAGACCTGTAACTTCTTCTTTAAGAGTCTCCTCTTTCCTCCACTCATTACCTGTAGTAATGGCACCTGTTTAAACTTGTTATCAGTATAAAAAGACACCTGTGCACACCCTCAAACAGTCTGACTCCAAACTCCACTATGGTGAAGACCAAAGAGCTGTCAAAGGACACCAGAAACAAAATTGTAGCCCTGCACCAGGCTGGGAAGACTGAATCTGCAATAGCCAACCAGCTTGGAGTGAAGAAATCAACTGTGGGAGCAATAATTAGAAAATGGAAGACATACAAGACCACTGATAATCTCCCTCGATCTGGTGCTCCACGCAAAATCCCACCCCGTGGGGTCAGAATGATCACAAGAACGGTGAGCAAAAATCCCAGAACCACGCGGGGGGACCTAGTGAATGAACTGCAGAGAGCTGGGACCAATGTAACAAGGCCTACCATAAGTAACACACTATGCCACCATGGACTCAGATCCTGCAGTGCCAGACGTGTCCCACTGCTTAAGCCTGTACATGTCCGGGCCCGTCTGAAGTTTGCTAGAGAGCATTTGGATGATCCAGAGGAGTTTTGGGAGAATGTCCTATGGTCTGATGAAACCAAACTGGAACTGTTTGGTAGAAACACAACTTGTCGTGTTTGGAGGAAAAAGAATACTGAGTTGCATCCATCAAACACCATACCTACTGTAAAGCATGGTGGTGGAAACATCATGCTTTGGGGCTGTTTCTCTGCAAAGGGGCCAGGACGACTGATCCGGGTACATGAAAGAATGAATGGGGCCATGTATCGTGAGATTAAGAGTGCAAACCTCCTTCCATCAGCAAGGGCATTGAATATGAAACGTGGCTGGGTCTTTCAACATGACAATGATCCAAAGCACACTGCCAGGGCAACGAAGGAGTGGCTTCGTAAGAAGCATTTCAAGGTCCTGGAGTGGCCTAGCCAGTCTCCAGATCTCAACCCTATAGAAAACCTTTGGAGGGAGTTGAAAGTCCGTGTTGCCAAGCGAAAAGCCAAAAACATCACTGCTCTAGAGGATATCTGCATGGAGGAATGGGCCAACATACCAACAACAGTGTGTGGCAACCTTGTGAAGACTTACAGAAAACGTTTGACCTCTGTCATTGCCAACAAAGGATATATCACAAAGTATTGAGATGAAATTTTGTTTCTGACCAAATACTTATTTTCCACCATAATATGCAAATAAAATGAAAAAAAAACAGACAATGTGATTTTCTGGATTTTTTTTTCTCAGTTTGTCTCCCATAGTTGAGGTCTACCTATGATGTAAATTACAGACGCCTCTCATCTTTTTAAGTGGTGGAACTTGCACTATTGCTGACTGACTAAATACTTTTTTGCCCCACTGTATAAGCAAGATATATGGACAGCTAAAAATCTGTGTACGAGAACATGTACGCAACATTATTGTAGCCTAGACGGCTATGGATATTTCTCAAACAGTCTCGTAACGTTTCAAAATGTATCATGTGCACAAAACCAAATCCTTCATTGTTAGAGGAATTGATAGAATTTGCTGTAAAATTAAAAGGGAAAGATAAAATGTTTACTTGCACAATGTGAATGTAGATGGATAGTGACTTCAGGTGCAATGGTTTTCCTATAAAAATGTAGAGGGAAAATGGCTGGTGCGTCATAGTCCGGATGTACCTGCTCTGGCTGTGGTGGGGACAGGCAGCCGCGAAGCAGCGCGTCATAGGAGGTAGGAGCCGGTGGCTGCGGCCAACTCCTGTGCCCGCTGCTAAAGAGAAATGAATATTCACTGCATTCCATGCCCATGGGCATGGAGGGCAGTGAATAATCATTTCTCTTTAACAGTGGACATGCTGTTTGCAGCAGCAGCCGTCTTCCTGCAGCTGCCGACATTTGTGTGTGCCCGCTACTTAAGACATTGAATATTCACTGCTCTGCACTCCCACAGGTGTGGAATACAGTGAATATTCATTACCTTTAGTAGAGGGCACAGGTGAATGCCTGGAAGCTGGTGGCTGCGGCTAACTTTTTGCCCGTTTTTAAAGATCAATGAATATTCACTGCTCTCCACGCACATAATCCCGGTGTGGAGAGCAGTGAGTATTTTGGCAGCTGTCCTCAGCTTTTAAAGGGAAGCTGCCGCAATTTTATATAATTTGCAGAAAAAGAGTAAGTAACAAAACATGTTGTTTCAGCAAATGTTGTACTAACCAGGATTTATGGTTAGTTTGTAATAATGTTTTAATGTAGCCACTGGGCGCTGCCATCTTGATTTGCAGATCTGTGGAGGACTCATACAGTCTGCAAATATGGCCGTCCCTGGACATAGGAGACTGTGGTCGGCTCCCGACCCCACCATGCAGCCTCATTAGCAGAGAACTGGGCACGCCCCTGTGGGCTGCACCATTCACTGCTGTAGGTGTGGCTGGGCGCCATTTTCCTGTAGCCCAGTGCTATCTGCTGAGCTCCACGTTCTGCACTGTGCTTCCTGCTCCAGCTCCACTGTCCTCCTGCTCTGTCTCCACCTCCTCACTCACAGCCCCAGTGATCTCCGGTAATCTGACACCTTTGCTTTTATGAGAGCTTTTATGGCTGTCTGGGGACAGTGACATATACAGTCCATAGTCTAGTGTATAATTGGGGGGGCTGGAAGTTTCACCAGTGTGGGCATATCTGTAATACTGTCTCCTGTGATACTGCCTGCTGAGCCGTGTATCTAATCCTATCCTGTGTGATACTGACTGCTGAGCCGTGTATCTAATCCTCTCCTGTGTGATACTGCCTGCTGAGCCGTGTATCTAATCCTCTCCTGTGTGATACTGACTGCTGAACCGTGTATCTCATCCTCTCCTGTGTGATGCTGACTGCTGAGCCGTGTATCTAATCCTCTCCTGTGTGATACTGACTGCTGAACCGTGTATCTAATCCTATCCCGTGTAATACTGACTGTTGAACCGTGTATCTAATCCTCTCCTGTGTGATACTGACTGCTGAGCTGTGTATCTAATCCTATCCTCTGTGATACTGTCTGCTGAGCCGTGTATCTAATCCTCTCCTGTGTGATACTGACTGCTGAACCGTGTATCTAATCCTCTCCTGTGTGATACTGACTGCTGAGCCATGTATCTAATCCTCTCCTGTGTGATACTGACTGCTGAACCGTGTATCTAATCCTCTCCTGTGTGATACTGACTGCTGAACCGTGTATCTAATCCTCTCCTGTGTGATACTGACTGCTGAGCCGTGTATCTATTCCTATCCTCTGTGATACTGCCTGCTGAGCCATGTGTATCTAATCCTCTCCTGTGTGATACTGTCTGCTGAGCCGTGTATCTAATCCTCTCCTGTGTGATACTGACTGCTGAGCCGTGTATCTAATCCTCTCCTGTGTGATACTGACTGCTGAGCCGTGTATCTAATTCTCTGCCGTGTGATACTGCTCTCCTGAAATACTCTGTGCTGCTGTCACCCTGCTGGTTTTATGTGTGATCTACATGGTAGTATTGTGTATGATCTATATGGCGACATTGTGTGTGAAGTATATGGCGGTATTATTTGTGATCTGCTAAAACGGGACCCATTCTGGGGTGGTTCTGGCTGAGCACCTGCACACGGGTCAGGGGTAATAGGTGCAGTCAGGGGAGGGCTGGTGAGGCAGCTGAAGAGAGGGGTCTCATTTTTATCGTTACTGTATGGCTCCATTCCCCCCCAGCCTGCTTCCCAGCGTCACCCCGGACTGCGCCTGTCGCCTCGCTTTCACACATCGCCAGGACAGAATCTGAGGAGGGGAATGGGGTCTTTGCCTGCAAAGTCTGGATCAGAACAGGCCATCAATCAGCAGAAATGTTTCCTGGAATTCTGTGCTGCTGTCTCCCTGCTCCTCCCCCATATATCTCCCTCTGTCCCCCCCTAGACCAGCGCACTGCTCTCCTGAAATACTCTGTGCTGCTGTCACCCTGGCCCTCCCCCATACATCTCCCTCTGTGCCCCCCCTAGACCAGTGCACTGCTCTCCTGAAATACTCTGTGCTGCTGTCACCCTGCTCCTCCCCCATACATCTCCCTCTGTTCCCCCCTAGAGCAGCGCACTGCTCTCCTGAAATACTCTTGCAATTTTGTCAGATAATACTCAGTTTCACCATGAAAATGATTGCAAACACAAATTCTTTGGTATTATTATCTTCATTTAATTTGTCTTAAATGAAAAAACACAAAAAGAATTGTCCTTAAGCCAAATTGGATATAATTCCACACCAAACATAAAAAAGTGGGTGGACAAAAGTATTGGCACTGTTCGAAAAATCATGTGATGCTTCTCTAATTTGTGTAACTAACAGCACCTGTAACTTACCTGTGGCACCAAACAGGTGTTGGCAATAACTAAATCACACTTGCAGCCAGTTGACATGGATTAAAGTTGACTCAACCTCTGTCCTGTGTCCTTGTGTGTACCACATTGAGCATGGAGAAAAGAAAGAAGACCAAAGAACTGTCTGAGGACTTGAGAAACCAAATTGTGAGGAAGCATGAGCAATCTCAAGGCTACAAGTCCATCTCCAAAGACCTGAATGTTCCTGTGTCTACTGTGCGCAGTGTCATCAAGAAGTTTAAAGCCCATGGCACTGTGGCTAACCTCCCTAGATGTGGACGGAAAAGAAAAATTGACAAGAGATTTCAACGCAAGATTGTGCGGATGTTGGATAAAGAACCTCGACTAACATCCAAACAAGTTCAAGCTGCCCTGGAGTCCGAGGGTACAACAGTGTCAACCCGTACTATCTGTCGGCGTCTGAATGAAAAGGGACTGTATGGTAGGAGACCCAGGAAGACCCCACTTCTTACCCCGAGACATAAAAAAGCCAGGCTGGAGTTTGCCAAAACATACCTGAAAAAGCCTAAAACGTTTTGGAAGAATGTTCTCTGGTCAGATGAGACAAAAGTAGAGCTTTTTGGGCAAAGGCATCAACATAGAGTTTACAGGAGAAAAAAAGAGGCATTCAAAGACAAAAACGCGATCCCTATAATCAAACATGGCGGAGGTTCCCTGATGTTTTGGGGTTGCTTTGCTGCCTCTGGCACTGGACTGCTTGACCGTGTGCATGGCATTATGAAGTCTGAAGACTACCAACAAATTTTGCAGCATAATGTAGGGCCCAGTGTGAGAAAGCTGGGTCTCCCTCAGAGGTCATGGGTCTTCCAGCAGGACAATGACCCAAAACACACTTCAAAAAGCACTAGAAAATGGTTTGAGAGAAAGCACTGGAGACTTCTAAGGTGGCCAGCAATGAGTCCAGACATGAATCCCATAGAATACCTGTGGAGAGATCTAAAAATGGCAGTTTGGAGAAGGCACCCTTCTAATATCAGGGACCTGGAGCAGTTTGCCAAAGAAGAATGGTCTAAAAATCCAGCAGAGCATTGTAATAAACTCATTGATGGTTACCGGAAGCGGTTGGTCGCAGTTATTTTGGCTAAAGGTTGTGAAACCAAGTATTAGGCTGAGGGTGCCAATACTTTTGTCTGGCCCATTTTTGGAGTTTTGTGTGAAATGATCAATGTTTTGCTTTTTGCTTCATTCTCTTTTGTGTTTTTTCATTTAAGACAAATTAAATGAAGATAATAATACCAAAGAATTTGTGTTTGCAATCATTTTCAGGAAGAAACGGAGTATTATCTGACAAAATTGCAGGGGTGTCAATACTTTTGGCCACAACTGTATCTCCCTCTGTGACCTCCCCCACAGACCAGCACACTGCTCTCCTGAAATACTCTGTGCTGCTGTCACCCTGCCCCTCCCCCATACATCTCCCTCTGTGCCCCCCCTAGACCAGTGCACTGCTCTCCTGAAATACTCTGTGCTGCTGTCACCCTGCTCCTCCCCCATACATCTCCCTCTGTTCCCCCCTAGAGCAGCGCACTGCTCTCCTGAAATACTCTGTGCTGCTGTCACCCTGCTCCTCCACCATATATCTCCCTCTGTGACCTCCCCCACAGACCAGCACACTGCTCTCCTGAAATACTCTGTGCTGCTGTCACCCTGCTCCTCCTCATATATCTCCCTCTGTGCCCCCCATAGACCAGCACACTGCTCTCCTGAAATACTCTGTGCTGCTGTCACCCTGCCCCTCCCCCATACATCTCCCTCTGTGCCCCCCATAGACCAGCACACTGCTCTCCTGAAATACTCTGTGCTGCTGTCACCCTGCTCCCTCCACCATATATCTCTCTCTGTGCCCCCCATAGACCAGCACACTGCTCTCCTGAAATACTCTGTGCTGCTGTCACCCTGCTCCCAGAATCCTTGCTGCCTGCCATCCTCGGTGACCGAAGACCCCATTCCTCTCCTCAGATCCTGTCCTGGCGATGTGTGAAAGCGAGGCGACAGGGGCCTGATATATGGAGGAAGGAGCAGGGTGACAGCAGCACAGAGTATTTCAGGAGAGCAGTGTGCTGGTCTATGGGGGAGGTCACAGAGGGAGATATATGGCGGAGGAGCAGGGTGACAGCAGCACAGAGTATTTCAGGAGAGCAGTGTACTGGTCTATGGGGGGTCACAGAGGGAGATGTATGGGGGAAGGAGCAGGGTGACAGCAGCACAGAGTATTTCAGGAGAGCAGTGTGCTGGTCTGTGGGGGGCACCCTGTTCGGTGCCAGGGATTGTACATAGAGCACTGTGTTTTATACATATATATGGACCGTCTGCTTCTCTGCTCCACAGAAATCCAGGACACATTTCTGCTGATTGATGGCCTGTTCTGATCCAGACTTTACATGAAAAGACAGTCAGTAACTTTGCAGGCCCCATCAAAATGGCTGCTCACTGTGTTCCTAAATGTCATCCTCTCTTTTCCCTTAGCAAACACCCAGAAGGGGAGGAGAGGAGTGACATCACACCCATGTCAGCAGATTCCGCCCATACAGTGTCCATTTTAGGGCATGATCATATATCAAAATCAAACATCATTGACACTGTATGCCCATAATTACTGCAGGACAATAATGTGAGCTAGTTGTACACTAGGTTTTTGTGCCAAATTTCAGTATCTGCTCCCCCTAGTGTTAACAAGTGGAAATGCCAAACTTTTTAAAATTATTTTTCATATTTTACAAAATTAAAAACAAATGATAATATTTTTTAAGAAAATGTAAACATTAATTCTTTACATTTTTTCAATTGCTGAAAAATTTTTTTTGGGATGGCACCTTCCTTTAAGCAGCGCATAATGTCCCTGCCATGTGCTGCTTACAAGCATAAATTAGGTGCTAGCATTGGAAAAAGACACTGCGAGGGAGCGAAGGAATTTAAGTATAATGGTTTGTGTTTTTAATGCTTTTCTGATGGATGCCATGCATACCATGATGGTGATGGGAGCCCTGCACACCAGGATATGGATGAGGGGGCCATGCATACCAGGATAGGAATTAAGGGGGGCCATGCATACCAAGATAGGGATGAGGAGGTCATGCATACCAGGTGAGGGATAAGGGGGCCTTAGAATTAGACTTACCAGTAACTCGGTTTCTAAGACCCTCCAGGACAGCACCACAAGAGATTGGCTAGCCAGAGATTAAATAGCCCCTTTCTTACCCTCTATCCTCAGTGTTTTTTGAAAGGCTCACACAGGTATGAATGTTTCCAATATTTATTTAACACCAAGGAATAATTATAAACAAAAGAATGACAGGAAACTACCTGTGCTATTGTGGAGGGCCTTAGAAACTAAATTACCAGTAAGTCTAATTATATTTTCTCCAATCCCCTTCATCACAGCACCACAGGAAGAATACCAAAGAATGATGCTAGGGAGGGACAACTGCCTGGAGGACTTTCCTTCCAAAAGGCTAAATCTTTATTTAACAACAACTCTAATCTACAGTGCTGTGAGAAGGTATAGACTGTGGACCAGGTGGGAGCTCTGTAGATCTGCTCCATGGAAGGACTAGCCCCTTCAGCCCAGGAGACAGACCTGGATCTTGTAGAATGAGCTTTCAGCGATTCTGAAGATAGATTCAGGCTCTTATACTATTCACAAATTGCTTGCTTAATCCAGTTTGTTAAAGAACTTTTAGAAATCTTCCCTTTATTAGGTCAACAGTATTGGACAAAGAGATTTTGATCTTTCTCTGGGACGCTGTTTGGTGTAGGTAATAGAGGATGTCTCTCCAGACCTCCAAAGAATGAAATTCTTTTCTGTGGTCTGTCAGATTTTGACAAAAGGAAGAGAGGACTATCTCCTGAGACCCATGGAACGCTGTTGTCCCCATGGGCAAGATTTATGGTTCTAGGTGGAGCACCACCCTATCTTCTAGGATTTTTAGATAGGGTTAGTTCATAGAGAGGACCTGTATAGGAACACTGCTTTCCATGATAGGTTATCTATATGCAACAGGGACAAGGATTTGAAGGGAAGCATATTTATACCCTTGAGTACAATATTCAGATCCCAAGATGGGATTGCACTGAACCTTCTTGGGTGCATTAGAGAAGCTGCCTTCATAAGTCTCCTTATCCATAGATGATCCGCCAAATTTTGGTCAAAATAGGAGCTTACGGCTGACACCTTGACTTTAAGGATAGTAGGTTTTAAACCTCTTAACAATCCATCCTGCAAAATGTCCAATATTTTGGCTATGTCTGGAAAAAATGGATCCAGAGGAATAGACCAGTACGGTAAACTGAAGGTTTTCCATATTTTCCATAGATGGCATTTGTAATTTGCCTCCTATTTCTCTGGAGGGTATGTATGACCCCCTCTAAGAGGCTCATAGCTTTTAGGATTGAGGCTTCAGAAGCCAAGCAGCCATATACAGACTCTGGGGGGCTGGGTGATAGTTCAGACTTTGATGTAGACGGTCGTGGATCTTCCCACTTCAAGCCGTTTAATGTCCCAGCCCTTTTTTGGCCACAGAGGTGCTATAAGAATAGTCTTGACCTTCTCTTTTCTGATTTTTTTTTATAGTGTCCTTTGGTAGTACAAGAATAGAAGGAAATGCATTGGCTAGCTTGCACTCCCAATGATGAGCGAATGCATCTATCGTCACTGAAGCGTCGTTCAGATCCAGGAAGAAATATAATTTTACTTTTGATAATTTGCAAATAGGTCTATTTCTGGATAACCCCTTTTTCTGGTATTCATCTGAAAGATATTGGTATTCCTGCTCCATTCACCTGGATGTATGTTTGTCCTGCTTAGGAAGTCTGAATGTTGTCATGACCTATTAGGTGGAGGGCTGATAAAAGACTGTAGGTCTCGTTCTACCCAAGAAAAGATTGACACAGATTCTCGTATCTTGTGCTCCCTTAGTGTCTCATGTTGTCGGAATAAACTCTGACGTGGGTCCCATGAAGAAAAGATGTTGCTGTCTCAAGGGCTTCCTCTACTGCTTGCAAGTATCTGAAGTTTGAGGACTGACTGGTAAACAGTTGCAGCCAGATTCCATGAAACGTGACCTAGGAGAATACAGCTCCGTAAACTCTTTTGCTGACATCCATCCTTACTGAGGTTAGCAGCATGCTATATCCATGGTGTTCTTTAGCCAGATTTCCCAAACAGAGCCATCAGCTGAAAGACACTTACCTGGTAGGGTAAATGGATAGATGGATTCTTCTGCTGAGTGAACACGGAGTTCTGTCCCATAGTGAAATAATTAAATTTTCAAGGATCCTTGTATGGGCTTGAGACCAAGGAACTGCTTGGATATAGGATGTCTTGGACCCCAGGATGGACATTGCAGATTTTATAGAGATCATCCTCTCGTTCCTCAGAGCATAGATTCTGAATCTTATATGTACAGTGGCATGTAAAGTTTGAGCACCCCTGGTCAAAATTACTGTTATTGTGAACAGTTAAGCAAGTTGAAGATGAAATGATCTCTAAAAGGGCTAAATTTAAAGATGACACATTTCCTTTGTATTTTTGGCAAAAAATAAGTAAATATACTGTATATTGTCATTTTTTACCTTTAAAAAAAGGAAAATGGACCAATGGAAAAGTTTAAGCACCCTTGGAGATTTGTGTGCTCAAATAACTTTGACCAAGGTTTCAGACCTTAATAAGCCTGTTATGGTTATGGCTTGTTCTCTATCATTGTTAAGAAATCCAGGTGATGCTTTATAAAAACACAGCCTCCTCTAACCTTGTGCATTCATGGGTTCTTCTAAGCAGCTGCGTAACACTCTGAAAATGAAAACGGTGGAGGCCCACAAGCAGGAGAAGGCTATAAGAAGATAGCAAAACGTTTTCAGGTTGACCTTTCCTCATTTCGAAATCGAATTAAGAAACGGCAGTTAACAGGAACAATGGAGGTCAAGATAAGGTCTGGAAGACTATGCAAAATTTCAGTGAGAACTGCTTGTAGGATGGCTAGAGAGGCAAATCAGAACCCCCACTTGACTGCAAAAGACCTTCAGAAAGATTTAGCAGATGCTGGAGTTGTGGTAAATTGTTCTACTGCACAAATATGATCTTCATAGAAGAGTCATCAGAATAAATCAAGAAAAGAAAAAAAAAAACTATAGATGGAGTGGTATAGTAACTCAAAAGCTCACATGAAAACTAATACCTAAAATCAGATTTCATTAAATCCACTTAAAATCAACACATACTATATTATGCCTACAACAGGTAAATTAGTCAAACCAAAATGGTGGTATAGATTACTAAAATACCCTGAATGAGCCTAATGCACCCTCTTGCATTCCTTCTTGCCGTGGAGGTTGGCACCCTAGATAATACGCAAATAGCAACCTCCGCGGCAAGGTAGGGACAAATGACTAGGGTTTGTAGAGGGTGAGTTTTGATAATATATATCCTGCTGTTGATTCGCTATGTATTATTTGTGACTGCTTCAATTATCTGTCTGGGTATCCACTGGTTAATGAATCAGAATGTGTAAATTCTGCTTTAAAGTTAGTATTGATGATATGATTTCCTAAGGGTTTATTTGGGTTTTGGTTAGTGATATAGAATACCCTCTTGGAGGGCACACCTATTTTAGTAACATAGGTTCATTTTATTGTCACTGTTACGATAGGAATGGACGCAGCTTAGCTTAGATAGCTAACGCTCCCACGCCGCCAGGCCACGACGACGTGGACCATAGAGGGGGACCTAAGCCTACCAGGACTAGGGAAGGGCAGCAACCGGAGTCTGTGGCAGTTGAGCATGTGGGCAAGGTGGTGAAATGCAGGACTAGATGACACCGAACAACTTCAGGTAAGAAGAAACAAAGTTTACTAAATAAAGTCACATACAGAAAACAAGACATATTGCCAGGCTCCCGACTCTGCACATCAAGGAAGGGTGAACATCACAGGTCTCCAGGCGTCCGACGATGGCAGGAGGTCATCACGGATTGATGCAGTCCAGGTTCATCTGGCACGGACATATCAGGAGAACCTGTCTCAGGCCTCAGGCGTAGCACAGGCACAGCAGGAGAACATCAGACACTGACCGCGAACAGAGAGGGACCCCAGAGAACAGGCAGGACACTGGGACACAGGCAAAACACAGACAGCATGGATCCAGGAACACCAACATGGAAGCTAGATCGGCTGGTCAGATCCAGGACACACAGGCAGAGCCGTCACCGAGAAACAAGACTGGAGACTCCCCAGAAACACAGAGGAGGAGCCCATCCAGGAACACAAGCGGGATCGACTCGGAAACAGACTGGATATCAAGACACTGGCTGAACATAGGGACACAGACAAGACAAGGACAGCACAGGTCCAGGAACATTGACATGGCAGCTCAGGACATCGGCTGGTCAGACCCAGTACTTGCAGGCACAGCCGTCACCAGGAAACAAGACTGGAGACTCCCCAGGAACATGGAGGAGCCCGTCCAGGAACACGAATGGGACTGACTCTGAAACACGGGCTGGACCACCAGGATCACGGACTGGATATTTGGACACAGGCGGGACATCTGGACTCCGGACAACAGACACGGCTCCAGGCAGAGAACACCAGGACCCAGGCAGGACATCAGAGACACTGGTAGGACCTCAAGAACACCAGCAGGACATCGAGCAGTGGTCATCAGACTCCAGGCACCAGACAGTGGTTGTCAGGCTCCAGGGAAAAGACAGTGGTCGCCAGACATCAGACACGACCTAGAAAGGAACTCAAGCTGTATGGTGAAAGCACCGCAGGATTGGACCGCAGCTGGGCAGAGCTAGCACTGCATAATGGTCTTTGGCCTTTGCTGTACCCACGGTATTTAAGTGCAAATTCCTTGTTTGATTTTTATGGATTTAATGTTTAATAAATTATTGGAGTTTTAAATTGAGTATTGATCTACCTTTGCCTCTTTTCTTCTATATATTTATGGTGGATATGGTTAATGACTAGCTTTTGTAGGTGATATTTAAAAATACACTGCTCAAAAAAATAAAGGGAACACTAAAATACCACATCCTAGATATCTCTGAATTAAACATTTCAGTTGCAAATTTTTATTCATTGCATAGTGGAATGTGTTCAGAACAATAAAACATAACAATTATCAATGTAAATCAAAATGAATATCCCATGGAGGTCTGGATTTGGAATGATACTCAAAATCAAAGTGGAAAATCAAATTACAGGCAGATCCAACTTCAGTGGAAATGCCTCATGACAAGGAAAAGATGCTCAGTATTGTGTGTTGCCTCCAAGTGCCTGTATGACATCCCTACTGTACAATGCCTGGGCATGCTCCTGATGAGGCGGCGGATGGTCTACTGAGGGATCTCCTCCCAGACCTGGACTAAAGTATCCGCCGACTCCAGGACAGTCTGTGGTGCAGCGTGACGTTAGTGGATGGAGTGAGACATGATGTCCCAGATGTGCTCAATCAGATTCAGGTCTGGGGAATGGGCGGGCCAGTCCATAGCTTCAATGCCTTCACCTTGCAGGAACTGCTGACACACTCCAGCCACATGAGGTCTGGCATTGTCCTGCATTAAGAGGAACCCAGGGCCAACTGGACAAGCATATGGTCTCATAAGGGATCTGAGAATCTCATCTCGGTATCTAATGGCAGTCAGGCTACCTCTGGCGAGCACATGGAGGGCTGTGCGGCCCTCCAAAGAAATGCCACCCCACACCATTGCTGACCCACTGCCAAACCGGTCATGCTGATCGCTCTCCACGGCATCTCCACACTCTGTCACGTCTGTCACATGCGCGCAGTGTGAACCTGCTTTCATCTGTGAAGAGCACAGGGCGCCAGTGACAAATTTGCCAATCCTGGTGTTCTGTGGCAAATGCCAAGCATCCTGCATGGTGTTGGGCTGTGAGCACAACCCCCATCTGTGGACATCGGGCCCTCAGACCATCCTCATGGAGTCGGTTTCTAACCGTTTGTGCAGACACATGCACATTTGTGGCCTGCTGGAGGTCATTTTGCAGGGCTCTGGCAGTGCTCCTCCTTGCACAAAGGCGGAGGTAGCGGTCTTCTGAGTTCTTGCCCTCCTACGGCCCCCTGTAGTGCCTCCAGCCTCTGGACACTACGCTGACAGATACAGCAAACCTTCTTGCCACAACTCGCATTGATGTGCCATCCTGGATGAGCTGCACTACCTGAGCCACTAAAGTGGGTTGTAGAGTCTGTCTCATGCTACCACAAGTGCGCACAACCAACATTCAAAAGTGACCAAAACATCAGCCAGAAAGCATTGGTACTGAGATGTGGTCTGTGGTCCCCACCTGCAGAACCATTCCTTTATTGAGTGTGTCTTGATAATTGCCAATAATTTCCATCTGTTGTCTATTCCATTTGCACAACAGCATGTGAAATTGATTGTCAATCAGTGTTGCTTCCTAAGTGGACAGTTTGATTCCACAGAAGTTTGATTTACTTGGAGTTATATTCTGTTGTTTAAGTGTTCCCTTTATTTTTTTGAGCAGTGTATTTTGGACGTTTTGATAAGTATCAGCTGCAGAGGCCCTCGCAACCCATGGATAGCTTCCACAGCGGCAGCCAGGGACCGCACACGCAGAGGGTCAACACATGAACGACTACACAGCAGAGCTGGGAACTGAGCAGCATAAATACAGGTTACAGTCAACAGTATCCCAGCTATTTAAGGGAAAGGAGCAAAGGCTAAGAGCACAGAAATGCAGAGTAATGCCGGGGAAACAAGGCACAAACACACCAGCGTTACAGTCTCTTTTCCCAAACACCCCCTTTTCATCCTGACACTGCGGCATCACTCTTGAGCACTGGTTGGCATTATAGATTGGTTGGTGCTCAATGTTGTAGCCAGGGTCTTCTAGAGAGTTTCTAGGGAGAGCCAACGGTGAGAGGGGGCACCACATTGCATCAAAGTTAGGGTGCCAACCTCCGTGGCAAAGAAAGGATGCAATAGGGTGCATCATGGTCAGAGTATTTTGGTAATCTGTACCACCATTTTGGTTTGACTAATTTGCCTGTTGTTGTAGGCGTAATATAGTATGTGTTGATTTTAAGTGAATTTAATAAAATCTGATTTTTAGTATTAGTTTTCATGTGAGCTCATCAGAATAAAACATATCCTGCGTCCTCATCATAAAATTCAGCTTCAGAAGTATGCAAAAGAACATCTAAACAAGCCTGATACATTTTGGAAACAAGTCTTGTGGATCGATGAGGTTAAAATATAACTCTTTTGCCACAATGACAAAGGTATGTGTAGAGAAAAAAGGGCACAGAATTTCATGAAAAAATTCTCGCCAACCATTAAGCTTGGGGATGGATCAATTATGCTTTTGGTTTGTGTTGCAGCCAATGGCACTGGGGACATTTCATGGGTAGAGAGAAGAATGGATTCAATGAAAATTCAACAAATTCTCGATGCAATCATAACACTATCTGTAAAAAAAAAAGGTGAGCTTGAAAAGAGGATGGCTTCTACAAATGGATAATGATCCTAAACACGTGAAAATCCACAAACGACTACCTCAAAAAGAACAAGCTGAAGGTTTTACGATGGCCCCCACAGTCCCCTAATCTGAACATCATTGAAAATCTGTGGTTAAACCTCAGAATAGCAGTGCATGGAAAATGGCCCAGGAATCACAGAACTGGAAGAATTTTCCAAGGAAGAATGGATCTAAATCACTCAAACAAGAATTGAAAGACTCTTGGCTGGCTACAATAGTGTTTATAAGCTGTGATACTTGCAAAAGGGGATGCTACTAAGTACTAACTATGCAGGGTGCCCAAACCATTACATTGGCCCATTTTTCTTTTTGTGATTTTTAAAATGTAAAAGATGAAAAAAAAATTGTACATATATAACAACGTTAGTCTATGATGTCTGTTATATGTTCTCGGATTCTTATTTTTAAAGTCCGTGTGGCGAGTCCCACATAAGTTTTAGAACAGGGACATATTGTGCAGTATATAACTAATTTTGTGGAGCAAGTAATGGGCTCCGTAATATTACACTCCTTAGTGCCATCGGATAAGTATAATGTCGTGGCATGCTCGATATTAGGGCATGCTACGTACCCCGATCAGGGATGAAACCCCCACTAGTATGAGCAAAAGGTAAGATGGAATGATCATTTTGACCGTAATAGTTCTGCACCAATATGTCTCCTAAATTCTTACTACTCCTAGCTGTAACACTTGGCTGTGTTGGCAAATATTGCTTAAAAGTCATCAACCAACAATATGGGCCAGTACTTTATTGCATTTGTTTTCATAAGAATCCATTGGAAATGTCACTGTGATTATTCTAATTTTAGTATCCATGGGGCGTGGTTTCAGTGTACAGATGAGACTGTGGCATCTGGAGTTCCTAGCCCAGGTTGTAGGCATAATTAATGGAATGATTACTATAGCAACACTCCCGAAATAGTTCCTTTAAGTCTACCACCCTTCTCTTGAAGTCTGTATCGTAGGAGCAAATGTTGTGGATTTCTAGGAACTGTCTGGTAGGTACTGTATTGATTACATGTGGAGGATGTGATGATGAGGACAGAACTCTCTTTGCAAAAAAGGTCAGCTTGTAACATGCTATATCTATCACACTTCACTGTCACATCCAAGAAATCAGCACTGTTGTCACTGAACTTGTATATGAGACGCAGATTCAAGTTATTATTCTTTATTTGTCAAAAAAAATTCCAACTCAGTAGGATTTCTCTGCCAGATCAAAAAATACATTGCCAATATACCGCGCCCAAAAGGGGATGAGGTCCATTGACGAGTATTGATCTGACAGGTACAGGTCACTCTCCTACAGTCCCAGGAACAGACTGGCATTGGACAGCACAAAGGCCTCCCCCATGACTGTCCCTTGGAGCTGAAAGTAGAGAGACCAGCCAAAAAAGAAAAAAATTGAGTGTCAGAGCGAAATCTAACTGTAAAATAAAATAATTTTCTTCCCTCGTCATATTAGTCATAGATCGGTAATAGGCCACTGCATTGAGGTCATAATGGTTACGAATACTAGTGTAGAGCACATCACCATGGCCGCACTTTCATCCACATGTATCAAATCTAACTTTTTAAGAAATCTGTTGTATTACGGACAAAGGATGGCAAAGTTTCTAGAAATGTCTTCAACAATACATCAATATATTTACATATATGCTCCAAGAAGTTGCCATCCCCTGAAACAATGTCTGTCAGGAGGTATCTTATAGTTCTTGTGTTCTTTAGGGAGCAAATATAATATGGAGACTTTAGGCTCAGGTACTATTAATGCCTCATGTAATTGTTTAGAGATTCCATTTTTCTTCTCGACTCTCTCCAAAATTTGGGGAGTGCATCACATTATGAAAGGAGAAGGTTAAACGTTTTTCGATAGCATTGGCTGTCCTGTAACAAGCCTCAGCCTTGTACATTTTGCGAGGCCAGATCACGATGTTTCCACCCTTGTCTACAGGCTTGATAACTATATCTCAAATTTTGTTCAATTTGTTAATGAATGATTACACAATTAAACTTATCCTATAAATCCAGGCAGGGATTTCCTCCGAAACTAGATGAACAAATAGTTCAATGTTATAACATGCGCACAAGGGTGGAAGCCTCTGAGATCTGTGGTAGAGGCAAGGTGGTTTATTACCCAATTGTGTAGCCTTCTAATCTTTAGATAAACCGTCCAGGGTCTGCAGGGCTGATTGCCCCATAAGTTGGCAATATCCTCTAACTCCTCGTTATGAAACCACTTTTTAAATATCAGTGATCTTGTGAAAATGTGGAAGACTTTTATTGCTGTAAATGGGACAAACCAAATTTAGTGTCCACATGTTTGGCATTTTTCTAGCGATGAGATTCTGACTAATTAACATGTACGTATTGTCCAGAAGCATGAGGTGAGCACTATAATGATTATAAAATAATTATGCAATAATTATACAATTAGTATAATTTCCAGAATGGGGTAATTTGAGGGGGATTCTGCTCTTCTAGTACTTAGAGACTCTGTATATGGAGTCCACAAACTAGGAAAATTTGCGCTCCAGGAGGCAAATAATGCTGCGTCCCTCTAGAGTCTCATAAAATGTCTAAGCAGTACTGCATAGACACATATGGGGTATTTCCACGTTCAGCAGAAATTGTGGGACATATTTTGGTCCAATTTTTACCCATTCCCGTGAAAAAATGTATTTGGGGCTAAATCTAAATTTTGGTGGTAAACATTTAAATATTTTTTATTCACTGCCCAATGGCAAACAATTCTGTTACACACCTGTGGTGTCAATATGATCACTGTACCCGTAGATGAATACATTGAGAGGTGGAGTTTGCAACATGGAGTCACTTATGGGGGTGTCCTGCTGTTCTGGTACCACAGGGCTCTCTCAGCGAGTCATGGCACTCGAAAACGATAACAGCAAAATCTGCCCAATTGCATGGCAATCCTTCCCTTTTAACTGTACCTCAAAAGTAGTTTTCGACCACATATGGTGTATCAGTGTACTCAGGAGAAATACAACAAATTTTAGGGACCGTTTTCTACTGCTATCTTTTTCCTTGTAAAAATTGAAAAAAAAAATGTGGCTAAAACATTTTTGTGGGAAAAATATATTTTTTTCCTTTTCACAGTTCAACATAGTAAATTTCTGTAAAGCTCCTGGGGATTCAAAGTGTTCACCACACATTTAGATAAATTCCTTGATGGGTCTAGTTTCCAAAACAGGGTCACTTGTGGGGGTTTTCCAATGTTTAAGCACATCCGAGGCTCTCCAAACGCCGCGACACCCGCAGACCATTCCATCAAAGTCTGAGTTCCAAAACATCACTTTTTCTGAGCCTTACCTTGCAACCAAACAATAGTTTTCCCCCACATATGAGGTATCGGCCTAACAAATTTTGGGTTCCATTTTGTCCTGTTACCCTTGTTAAAATAAATAATTTCGGCATAAAACATTTTTATTGGAAAAATGTGATTTTTTTTTCACGGCTCTACGTTATACTCTTGTGAACCACCTTTGGGTTTATGGTGCTCACCACACATCTAGATATGTTAATTGATGAGTTTAGTTATCAAAATGACATCACTTGTGGGGGGTTTCCACTGTTTAGGCACATCAGCAACTCTCCAAACCCGACATGGAATCCGTTGTAGTGTTCCATATAAAGTGACACTGGTCAGAATTATCCTGGTCATGAAGGTGAATACAGGCTTGGGGGGTGAAGGAGTTAATGAATCTCAGGAATTTTACCAGCCTGAATGCTGGAAGCCATTGTTATGGTCTTACTTAAGTATGGGAAAGAGAACACTATCGGATTCACTCAGACCTCCCTTTTGACAGCTAATCTCAGGATACTGTAAAAAGTTCTGGCCAAAAGTTTGAATAAACTAATTTCATACATCAGCATCAAGCAGGCTTTATGCCTAAAAAAAAATAAAAAAATCAACCAATATAATTATTATACGTCTTTTCTTTAGACTTCAGATACCATCAGATAACTGTAGAGGTAGGGCTATATTCTCATTAGACGTTGCAAAAGCATTTGACAGTGTTGAGTGGTCCTACCTACAATTGTAAATAAAAATTTACACTGGACACGTGGAAAAAAGTGAGGTCAGACTTTTATTGTTTCTTGCACATAAATTGATAACATTTAGATGTATTCAGTTGTATTCTTGTACAAATCATTACTAACAAAGCCATTACTATAGGACCATAGGGACAAATATCCCAATATGGATACTTAAACAAAACAAAAAAAAAGGAACAAAAATCAGAATATATGTTAAAGGTCCTTGTTTTGAGAAGTAGAGAGCTGAGGTTGAGGACACTATTTCTAAAAGTCGAGAAATAAAGAGGGAGGATTGGGAATTCTGAATGTATTTGTCTATTTCATGGCTTCATAACTGGGAACTTGGAAACTTATGAATCAGCAGGTTTGGATGAAATGGGCAACTCATCAAATTCCATGCCTTGTAACATAGTAACATAGTTAGCAAGGTCGAAAAAAAAGACATTTGTCCATCCAGTTCAGCCTATATTACATCAGAATAAATGGCCATATATACATCCTTCTTAAAAACCTAATAACTGTTAGATAATGTTGTTAAGCTCCAGAAAGACATCCAGGCCACTCTTGAACCCCTCGACTGAGTTCACCATCACCACCTCCTCAGGCAAGGAATTCCAGATTCTCACTGCCCTAACAGTAAAGAATCCTCTTCTATGTTGGTGTAAAAACCTTCTATCCTCTAGACGCAGAGAATGCCTCCTTGTGACCGTCACCTTCCTTGGTATAAACAGATTCTAGGAGAGATATTTGTATTGTCCCCTTTATATACTTATACATGATTATTAGATCGCCCCTCCGTCGTCTTTTTTCTAGACTAAATAATCCTAATTTTGCTAATCTCTCTGGGTATTGTAGTTCCCCATCCCCTTTATTAATTGTGTTGCCCTTCTTTGTAATCTCGCTAGTTCGATGATATCCTTCCTGAGCACCGGTGCCCAAAACTTTACACAGTACTCCATGTGTGGTCTAACCAGGGATTTGTACAGAGGCAGTTTAATGCTCACATCAAGTGTATCAAGATCTCTTTTAATGCACCCCATGATCCTGTTTATAATTTTTAGAACATATCTTAAAATTGAGAGAATTTGAACTTTAGATTGCAAAAGGTATATATATATATCTAATATATAAAGCTCAAAGTGTGTATGTATGTATGTATGTATGTATGTATGTCTGGGATAGGCATCCGCACCGTCGCAAATACAGCCACAAAATTTGGCACAGTCACACGTCTGGACCCCGAGAACGTCCTAAGCTATGTTGTGAGGCGAAATTTTAACCCCGCGCGTTCCAATTCACCAATTTTGCCCCCATCTACATACTGGGGAAAAAGTGTGTGCGTATCAAGCCCCGCCCCTCATTATGATGTCACAATGGTTGCCATGGCGACACTGATGTCATCAAGCCCCCGACGCTCATTATGATGTCATAATGGTTGACTATGGGATGGAGGATGTGTGATGGGTATATGGGCACTGGACTATGGGATGGAGGATATGTATGACAGGTATATGGGCACTGGACTATGGGATGGAGGATATGTATGACGGGTATATGGGCACGGGACTATGGGATGGAGGATATGTATGACGGGTATATGGGCACGGGACTATGGGATGGAGAATATGTATGACGGGTATATGGGCACGGGACTATGGGATGGAGGATATGTATGATGGGTATATGGGCACGGGCTTATGGAATGGTGGATATGTCTGATGGGTGTATGAGCACGGGACTATGGGATGGAGGATGTGTGATGGGTATATGGGCACTGGACTATGGGATGGAGGATATGTATGACGGGTATATGGGCACGGGACTATGGGATGGACAATATGTATGACCGGTATATGGGCACGGGACTATGGGATGGAGGATTTGTGATGGGTATATGGGCACTGGACTATGGGATGGAGGATATGTATGATGGGTATATGGGCACTCAACTATGGGATGGTGAATACGTATGATGAGTATATGGGCACGGAACTATGGGATGGAGGATGTGTGATGGGTATATGGGTATGGGACTATGGGATGGAGGATGTGTGATGGGCACTCGACTATGGGATGGAGGATATGTATGATGGGTATATGGGCACGGGCCTATGGGATGGAGGATGTGTGATGGGTATATGGGCACGGGACTATGGGATGGAGGATAATTATAATTTGTTATAACTAACCACAGTTAGTTACTATGCCCGGGCAGCGCCGGGCTCTTCAGCTAATATGTATATATATATCATATCACAGTTGTTGGAGAATCACATAACAAACAAAAAAACAGGAGCGCCAGCCGACAAAGCAGGAATGGACTATGGGTATGCAGATCAGATTGCAAACCAATAGTTGGCTCTTGTTTTGACTGCTGACTGTCCTATTTTTTTGTTTCCGTTTTGTACTTGCCAACAAGAGGTCCAGAGTGAGGACAACCGGCTTATGGTAGCAGGTGGCTGACTATAAAAGATTTAATTTTTCGTCTTTTGTAAATCCTTTCTTTTTTGCCCACATCCTTTTGTGTATCCAGCATTCATTCAGAAGCCTCTTTTTTTCTGTTATCTTCTAAGTTGTTCGAGAATAGAAGAATAAGGACGATAGAGTTCTTATTCAATATAGAAAACAGCCACCGGTTAAGGGTGAAATTGTTATGTGAAGCCTTATAGAGATAAAGGGACATTTTTGGAAAAATAAACTAACAGTTATAACTTTGTTAGTGAGAAATTGCAGCAATAAGAGAATTGTATCCAGGCTTTATAATGCCATAATGAGAAAACCTGATTGGCCGACTTCTGCTCCAGCAAAAAGTAAATGGGAGAAAGTAGTAACAATAAAAGAAGATCAGTTCTCTCGAATACCCAGACAAGTATCTCTACTTTCTAAAAGCAAATAATTTGGCAATTATTTAACGCCTGAGGTATTGCCAAAGGTAGGTAACAAGAAGGACCGTGAGTTTCTGAAATGTCAGGTTATGTTGGTGAACACGTACTATAAGTAATTGTTATGCTATAAAATGTAAATTTGTGGGTGTCAGGTTATTGAGACAAGGGAATAAGTGTTTAAAATCAAAGTCCCCTTAGTCCCAATAATATGTGTATTGGGGGATAAGTTGGGAACTGATTCCTTTCTCCAACACGGAAAGTGACTTAAAAAAAATAGATCCCACAAGATGTTCCTACCAAGAAGGAATGGATTATAGATGTAAATAGCAATTTACAATCTGAACATGTTCATTATTGTAACATAGAAAAGATAAAGACGTTCACACACGCAGATTGTGGATTATAAGGAACTGTAATCACAGACAGATGTGAGATTGTGAGTTAAGAAGAAGAGGAGGAAATGTAGGGTAACTTCTTGAGGAGGGAGTTTGCAATATTCCCACATAATGAATATATAAATATATACCTGAACTATTCAGTGCAGATGGACAGATGGAATATTGCATTTGATTTGCTCTTTAGGTAACATATCTATTACCCTGTTTCCCCGAAAATAAAACACCATCTTATATTAATTTTTGCTCTGAAAGTTGCACCATGTCTTATTTTCTCAAGAAAAAGAATTGACCAATTTTTTTTTGTCAAAAAAATTTAACATTTATTATCATACCAACGTATGCTGAACAGTAGTCATCACAAAACAGTAGAATCAAATAAACTGTGAATCGTATCAAGAATTTCTTGTTACTACCGTATAATTACGGTATTTCCATGTACAACATGTAAAACAACGAACAATGGTTCATTTACTGATCTCAATATTTAATAACACAAAACAAGATTTATTCAATGACAACCATGTCATCATCTTCTGGAACATCATCATAACAATCCAAACTCTGAAGTTCCTGTGAAATTTCTTGGGACTCCATTTCTTTCAAAATCATTGGCCCATATCTCTCATGTCTAGCAATAGCACTGTCCTTAAATGAGCACTTCTTGTCAAGGTAGCCTGCTCGTTGTGCATTTGCAATGCAAGTGTCAGTGATTTTCTCCCATGAATTCTTCACCCAAGTCACAATCTCTGGCAGTTTAGGTTTCACAAAGTTTCCACGTTGATTTCTCTCCATTCTATTTTCAATGTAGTCATTGATTTCCACATGCAAATTGTCCTTGAATGGTTTGTTAATGGCGATATCAAGAGACTGGAGATAAGCCGTCATTCCTGCAGGAATCATTATTTGATCTATTTTTCGCTCATGAAGTTCTTCATATCTTTGGCGTGGTGTGTGCTGGCTGCATCCCAGATCAGCATTCCTCTTTGGCTCCCTCGCATAACAAGCGGCAGCATTAAATCGACCCACTTCCTTATAACTGCTTGTGTGGCCCAGGCTTTTTCAAATTCAAGAATATAAATGCCTGAAACACGTTCAATCTCGTCTTTCTTGCCCTTTGAAATGAGTAAAGGTGGGACTTTAGTGCCATCCAGATGCATCGCCAAAATACAGGTAACACGTGCACTTTCATAAGCAGTGGAGGGAACGTACACTGAGGAGGCACCTCGTTGTTCAATTGTTGTTTGAGATGCTTGGCCCATAAACACTGCAGTTTCATCCATGGCAATCATGTTGGAAAGATTGTATTTAGAGAAGTTAGCGTCATCAAAAGGTCTTGAATGCAAATGCGCGTTTAATAATTTCAGCATCTTCTAGCCTAAAGAGTGTTGTGGATCTTCTCAAAAACAGTTCACTTCGTTGAAGGAAGTTATCCAACCAGTGTTGTGATGCCTTGAATTCTTCAGGAGCAATTTCAAACTGTGGTGCCATTTGCAAGGGCAAATTCTTAAATCTGAGCCCTAGTCACAACCAATGTCTTTGCTCTCCTGTCAGCAACCCACTCACAGATCAGGTCTTCTAGCTCAGAATATAATGGTTGCCGACCAGATCCAACCTTGCACTTTTTTAGCATTTCCGCTGTCCACTTGTTGACTGAGGTTACCGTAATCTGCTCGCCATTTTTGGACCAATCGGACACTCAACATTTTCTCTTTGCAGAATTCAGTAAGATTTTTGCCCCAAGATTCTTCCACGATTCCTTTTTTGTACTCGACGGAATAGCCCTTTCTTTTAGCGCTCATGTCTAGGGGTAAAAATATACCGTATCACCATTTTTTACGGTATTTCTTTTACAGTACGGTACTTTACGGTAGACCGTTCAGCAGAAAAGCAAACAAATCAAAGTAACACACTACGGTACGGTACTGTAATTGCCTGACTCCCACAAAGGGCCACAAAACATAAGGGCTCTAAAATGGCTCGCACACACTTTCTGGACACTGTACCGCTACTGTAACAATCACCCACAGCAGTTCCTTTACCGTAGCAGCCCCATCATCATTTTGCAGCCCCAAATATTCCCATCATCCCATTGCAGCCCTCATCATCCCTTTACAGTCCCCAATACAGCACCCCCATCATTCCATTACAGCCCCCATCATTCTACTGTACAGTATTGCAGCCTCCCATCATCCCACATCATCTCACTGCAGCCTCCCATCATACCGGTATCCCACTGCAGCCTCCCATCATACCGGTATCCCACTGCAGCACACACACACGAACACACACACACCCATACACAGACACACACACTTTCACTTTCTTAAGCCTGGATCACACTTCCGTTTTTTCAAATCCGTCAAAATCCGTCGGTTTCCGTAAAAAAAAAATGGATCCGCCATTTTTTTTGGAGGATCCGTTTTTTTGTCCCATAGACTTCCATTAGCGGTTACCGCGGATCCGTCAAAAACGGATCAGTTTAAAAAAAAAACGGATCCGTTTGCGGAAAAAAACCGGAAACGGATCCGTTTGGCGGACACAAAAAACTGATGTGTGAAACAGGGCTTACTGGTTTCCTCCGCAGTGCTGCTTTCAGTGCTTTTGGTGGTGCAGGAGCCCTGGGCCAATCAGAGCGCAGGAGCCCTGGGCCAATCACAGCCCAAGAACAATCAGAGGCTATGGATGACGTCAGCTGGCCCATGGTTCCTGCGCTGATTGGCACAGGGCTCATGGGCGGAGATCGGCACACAGCTCCGAGGCTGTGATTAACTCCTGCGAACAGCGCGGCTGCAGTGGCGGGCACCGGACAGCAGGAGCGAGATACAACTGCATGCCCCATGCACAGAACAAGGTATGCCTTATTTTCAGGGGGGTGCCGTATATTAGCAGGCACAGTGCTCCTTCTAGCATGCCTTACTTTCGGGGGGCGCCCTATTTACGGGGAAACGGGTAGTAACTGCATCTGTTTTAAATTACAATCTCTTACTCGCTTACTTGTCATTACTATGACTGTCTGTTATGTGTTTTCTTGTAGTGTTTGTCAAAATATATTGTTTTTTCCCAGTTTGAGTTTTTTTGATGTTCAATAAAATATGACTGTTAATGGGAATCAGTCACCTCATTTTTGGCCTATAAGATGTGGCCACAGCCATTAGGGGCTTATCTAAAGCATTCTGTAATGCTGTAGATAAGCCCCCCGATGTAACCTGAAAGATAAGAAAAACAAGTTATATTATACTCACCGGGGGACGTGGTCCGGTGCGGTGGGTGTCGCGGTCCGGCGCCTCCCACCTTCTAGCGATAACGTCCTCCTTCTTACTTCAGCCACGGCTCCAGCATAGGCGTACTTTATCTGCCCTGTTGAGGGCAGAGTAAAGTACTGCAGTGCGCAGGACCTCTGACCTTTCCCAGCGCCTGCGCACTGCAGTACTCTGCTCTGCCCTCAATAGGGCAGATAAAGTACATCTGCGCAGGAGCCATGGCAGAAGTAAGAAGGAGGACGTCATCGCTAGAAGATGGGAGGCGCCAGACTGGACGGTGACACCCATCGGACAGGAACAGACCCCCCGGGTGAGTATACAGTGCCTACAAGTAGTATTCAACCCCCTGCAGATTTAGCAGGTTTACACATTCGGAATTAACTTGGCATTGTGACATTTGGACTGTAGATCAGCCTGGAAGTGTGAAATGCACTGCAGCAAAAAAGAATGTTATTTCTTTGTTTAATTTTTTTTTCAATTGTGAAAAGTTTATTCAGAGGGTCATTTATTATTCAACCCCTCAAACCACCAGAATTCTGTTTGGTTCCCCTAAAGTATTAAGAAGTATTTCAGGCACAAAGAACAATGAGCTTCACGTTTGGATTAATTATCTCTTTTTCCAGCCTTTTCTGACTATTTAAGACCCTCCCCAAACTTGTGAACAGCACTCATACATGGTCAACATGGGAAAGACAAAGGAGCATTCCAAGGCCATCAGAGACAAGATCGTGGATGGTCACAAGGCTGGCAAGGGGTACAAAACCCTTTCCAAGGAGTTGGGCCTACCTGTCTCCACTGTTGGGAGCATCATCCGGAAGTGGAAGGCTTATGGAACTACTGTTAGCCTTCCACGGCCTGGACAGCCTTTGAAAGTTTCCTCCCATGCCGAGGCCAGGCTTGTCCGAAGAGTCAAGGCTAACCCAAGGACAACAAGGAAGGAGCTCCGGGAAGATCTCATGGCAGTGGGGACATTGGTTTCAGTCAATACCATAAGTAACGTACTCCACCGCAATGGTCTCCGTTCCAGACGAGCCCGTAAGGTACCTTTACTTTCAAAGCGTCATGTCAAGGCTCGTCTATAGTTTGCTCATGATCACTTGGAGGACTCTGAGACAGACTGGTTCAAGGTTCTCTGGTCTGAGGAGACCAAGATCGAGATCTTTGGTGCCAACCACACACGTGACATTTGGAGACTGGATGGCACTGCATACGACCCCAAGAATACCATCCCTACCATCAAGCATGGTGGTGGCAGCATCATGCTGTGGGGCTGTTTCTCAGCCAAGGGGCCTGGCCATCTGGTCCGCATCCATGGGAAGATGGATAGCATGGCCTACCTGGAGATTTTGGCCAAGAACCTCCGCTCCTCCATCAAGGATCTTAAGATGGGTCGTCATTTCATCTTTCAACAAGACAACGACCCATTGCACACAGCCAAGAAAACCAAGGCCTGGTTCAAGAGGCAAAAAATCAAGGTGTTGGAGTGGCCTAGTCAGTCTCCTGACCTTAACCCAATTGAAAACTTGTGGAAGGAGCTCAAGATTAAAGTCCACATGAGACACCCAAAGAACCTAGATAACTTGGAGAAGATCTGCATGGAGGAGTGGGCCAAGATAACTCCAGAGACCTGTGCCGGCCTGATCAGGTCTTATAAAAGACGATTGTTAGCTGTAATTGCAAACAAGGGTTATTCCACAAAATATTAAACCTAGGGGTTGAATAATAATTGACCCACACTTGTATGTTTAAAATTTATTAAAATTTAACTGAGCAACATAACTTTTTGGTTTGTAAGATTTATGCATCTGTTAATAAATCCTGCTCTTGTGTGAAGTTTGAAGGCTCTAACTTATTTGCATCTTACCAAACCTGCTAAATCTGCAGGGGGTTGAATACTACTTGTAGGCACTGTAATCTAAAGGCCCCGTTACATGCTTCAATGTCCCAGCGATCCGACGTGGATGGGATCGCTGGGACATAGCTGATCACTGGGACATAGCTGATCGCTGGTGAGCTGTCACAGACAGACTCACCAGCGATCAGGACCAGCGAGCAAGCTGGTATCCAGGGTAAACAGTGGGTATCCAAGAGCCGCGCGGCTTTTAGTTACCTGCTGTTTACCCTGGATACCAGCTCCTAGCATCGCTGATCGTTGGTTTCTCGCTGTCACACGCAGCGATGTGTGCTACCCAGCGGGAGACCAACGATAGAATTATGGCCCAGACCATTATGCAACGATTACACAGGTCAACGAAAAAAAATTTTTTTTCTGGTGTCCAAAATATTTTAATGAATTTGGGGTATTTTTGGGGTGCTGATTCTGAATATGTCATCAGTTTTGCCAGATTGGCTCAAGTTTTTGAGATTTTTGGTATCTTATTTATAGCACTTGTTGGTAAATGCGACGCATCATCTCATTAATTTCTTTGGATTAGTACTTGAACTGAGCAGTTCTCAATATAGTTTTGTGTTAATTAGTGTTCTAAAAGTTTGTTCATAGCTTGATTTTTGCACTAACTTTATGTTGTTGTCTGTTTTCCAGTGAAAAGCATGAACTCATCATGAAGAAGTTGTCTTAACGATCCAGACTCATTCTGTTACATTTGTGGTGAATATACACTGCCAAAACATAGAAGAAACATAACACACTTCGTAAAAAAAGTGTATTTTGCCTATTTTGGGGTTATGCTTGGGGACCAAGACAAGTTTTGGGCACCACACATAGTGTGCAAAGCATGTATCGAATTATTACGAAAATGGAGCAAAGGACAAAGAAAAAGCTTCAAATTTGGTGTTCCAATGGTGTGGAGAGAGCCAAAAAATCATCATGATGACTGTTATTTCTGTGCAGTGCAAGTGCAAGGATTCAATAAGCATAAGAAACGAAAATGGGAGTAACATGGAATCTGCAAGAAGGCCTGTCCCTCATTGTGAAGATGTGCCTGTACCTGTGTTTACCATAAATAACAGTCATCATGATGATTTTTTGGCTCTCTCCACACCATTGGAACACCAAATTTGAAGCTTTTTCTTTGTCCTTTGCTCCATTTTCGTAATAATTCGATACATGCTTTGCACACTATGTGTGGTGCCCAAAACTTGTCTTGGTCCCCAAGCATAACCCCAAAATAGGCAAAATACACTTTTTTTACGAAGTCTGTTATGTTTCTTCTATGTTTTGGCAGTGTGTATTCACCACAAATGTAACAGAATGAGTCTGGATCGTTAAGACAACTTCTTCTTGATGAGTTCATGCTTTTCACTGGAAAACAGACAACAACATAAAGTTAGTGCAAAAATCAAGCTATGAACAAACTTTTAGAACACTAATTAACACAAAACTATATTGAGAACTGCTCAGTTCAAGTACTAATCCAAAGAAATTAATGAGATGATGCGTCGCATTTACCAACAAGTGCTATAAATAAGATACCAAAAATCTCAAAAACTTGAGCCAATCTGGCAAAACTGATGACATATTCAGAATCAGCACCCCAAAAATACCCTAAATTCGATGAAATATCTTTGGCACCAAAAATGCTGTTGACCAGTGTTATCGATCAGCCAACTGATCGTTGCTACATGTCACACGCAACAATGTCGTTTCGACATCGCTGCAACGTCACCAAACTGGTGACGTTGCAACGATATCGTTCACAATATCGTTGCGTGCAACAGGGCCTTAACTTGTTTTTCAGGTTACATCGGGGGCTTATCTACAGCATTACAGAATGCTGTAGATAAGCCCCTGATGGCGGTGGCTGCACCTCATAGGCCAAAAATGAGGTGACAGATTCCCTTTAAGTCAACCATTTATTACCTTTTAGATGTGATTGTGCCTTCTCCCTGTGAGATGTATGATTTTCAAGATGATGCCATTTGCGAATAAAAAATTTACCTCATTCAGAATATGAAAATGGCTTCTCTCATGTGTGAGAAATCTGGTGTTTAATAAGATTTGACTTATTTGCCCAACATTTCCTGCATTTTGATCAATAATTCTGTGTGATTTCTCTGGTGAATAACTATAATTTCTGGTTAAAGTGTTCCATATTCAAAATGTGAGATTCTCTCCTGTGTGAAGTTTCTGATGTTTAACAAGACTTGTTTGAGCTGCAAAACATTTCCCACATTCTGAACATGGAAAAGGTTTCTCTACCCTGTGAGTATCCTCATGTGTCACAAGACTTGATTTCTGAATAAAGCATTTCCCACATGTTGCACATGAAAACGGCTTCTCCCCTGTGTGAATTTTTTGATGTGTCACAAGAACTGATTTCCGAATAAAGCTTTTCCCACATACTGAACATGAAAATGGCTTATCTCCGGTGTGAGTTGTCTGATGTGCAGCAAGATATGATTTACTTGAAAAAGATTTCCCACATTCTGAACATGAAAAAGAATTCTCCCCTGTGTGAGTTTTCTGATGTGTCACAAGAACTGATTTCCGAAAAAAGCTTTTCCCACATACTGAACATGAAAATGGCTTATCTCCTGTGTGAGTTGTCTGATGTGCAGCAAGATATGATTTACTTGAAAAAGATTTCCCACATTCTGAACATGAAAAAGAATTCTCCCCTGTGTGAGTTTTCTGATGTGTCACAAGAACTGATTTCTGAATAAAGAATTTCCCACATGTTTCACATGAAAACGGCTTCTCCCCTGTGTGAATTTTTTGATGTGTCACAAGAACTGATTTCCGAATAAAGCTTTTCCCACATACTGAACATGAAAATTGCTTATCTCCTGTGTGAGTTGTCTGATGTGCAGCAAGATATGATTTACTTGAAAAAGATTTCCCACATTCTGAACATGAAAAAGAATTCTCCCCTGTGTGAGTTTTCTGATGTGCCACAAGAACTGATTTCTGAATAAAGAATTTCCCACATGTTTCACATGAAAATGGCTTATCTCCTGTGTGAGTTCTCTGATGTACAGCAAGATATGATTTACTTGAAAAAGATTTCTCACATTCTGAACATGAAAAAGGTTTCTCCCCTGTGTGAGATCTCTGATGGACAACTAAATCTGATTTCTGAATAAAACATTTCCCACATTCTGAACATGAAAAAGGTTTCTCCCCTGTGTGAGTTTTCTGGTGTTTAACAAGACTTGATTTTATTGTAAAACATTTCCCACATTCTGAGCATGAATATGGCTTCTCCCCTGTGTGAACTCTCTGGTGAATAATAAGATCTGATTTTTCTTTAACACATTTCCCACATTCTGAGCATGAAAAAGGTTTCTCCCCTGTGTGAGTTCTCCAATGGACAACTAAAGATGATCTCTGATTAAAACATTTCCCACAATCTGAACATGAAAAGGGCTTCTCTCCTGTGTGAATTCTCTGGTGTGTAATAAGCTGTGTCTTCCTTACAAAACATTTCCCACATTCTAAACATAAAAAAGGTTTCTCCCCTGTGTGCGTTCTCCGATGGACAACTAAAGATGATCTCTGATTAAAACATTTCCCACATTCTGAACATGAAAAGGGCTTCTCTCCTGTGTGAATTCTCTGGTGTGTAATAAGCTGTGTCTTCCTTACAAAACATTTTTCACATTCTGAACATGAAAAAGGCTTCTCTCCTGTGTGATTTTTCTGATGTGTAAAAAGATTTGATTTATTTGCAAACCATTTCCCACATTCTGAACATAAAAAAGGTTTCTCACCTGTGTGAATTTTTTGATGTTTAACAAAAAAACTGTTAGGGTAAAAACATTTTTCATTCTTTGAATTTGAAAATGGCTTCTTTTTTGTAAGAGAAATTTGATTTTTAACGCCTCTTTTGTGGCTTTTATTTTTCTGAATAATTTTTGAAGCATTAGGAGATAAGTCTTGTTTAAAAGTATCAGATGATCGATCTTTGCTGTGAAGGGATGATGAAATAGCTGGAGTAATGGCATTCAATTCAGTTATATCTTGTGTGATATCAAGGGCTTCTGATTTAAGAACTGAAGATGTCTGATGTCCCTCTGATCTCCAGGTACAGTCATCTGCCAAGAATAAAACCAATTATTTAATAAAGAATCCTTAATTATATTTTTAAATTTTTAGATATATTGCAATTTCTATGGATATTTTATGTAGAAAAATTGGTTTACCAAGACAAAAACAGTTCACAATCTAAGAGACCTCAGAGCACGAACCAGTTGACCATGAAATTCCACTATCTTTGCACAAACTACTTACCTAATATTGGAATAAGAAGCCACCAAAAAATGATATGTGGGTCAAAATGATAGAAATTTTTTTTACTCATCTTTCATAAACAAGCCCCTACTCAGGTCCATCATCTTTCAATGGAAAATTAGAGGGTTTGCTCAATGATTCTTGAAAAGCAACAACCAATCAAGCAAATACCTTGCTCCAAAGACAAAATGTCCCCCTCGCTTCTAAGCCTTGCCATATGCCCAAACACTGTTAGTGTCCATATTTTTGGCATTGCTGTACTGAGAAGAACCCACTTAAAAATGTATGCTGTGCATGTCTCTATAAGCACGAGATGGGCACTATGTATCGGGCACTAAAATGGAATATTTGCAATTTTTACTCTACATCATCAATTGTGTGCAGTTTTCCAGAAAGTTTAAACTAAAAACTCGCGCTGAAGTGTGTACCTTAAGGATTAAGCTCCAAAGGGCTAATTAACATATGTGTTAAGATTAATGTCTCTATGTTGGACTGAGAAGGGTTTATTACCTTTTAGGCAGACATTTGGATAATGGCGCTGAAGTCCCAGGAACACGGTTTGGCAGACAGGAAATCCAGAGGAATAGCTCATAAACTTTCCAAAACGAAATAGTTGCTAAATTCTTGGCTCCAAATGAGCAGGATTACTGATAGACGTTAGTCACTGGCCGGGACAACGTCTCCTATCTGTAGCTCTGAAGCGGCCGCCTGTCTGGAATACAGACGCCGCGTTAGGGAAGCCTGCAAGGTGCAGAGATGCTGCAGGACCTTGCGTGACGTCACAGTCACGTGATGAATCACGTGACAGGCTAGGGAGCACTATGGCGCGCTCAGGGGACTTGTTTGCTAATCCTATGCGTTTCAGAATCTCGGATTCCTTCCTCAGGGATAGCCCCATAGAGCACAGATCCTTCTTATATATCCTGCATCACTTTGAAGAGACTTTATACATTAAAAGCAAATAATTCGATTTCACTATTCAGACCGTTCGGGATCAGAGTATCCAATTCAAATATCCAACGGCTCTCTTCTCTGGACATCTGATGTATGAAATTACCTTTTCTCCAGCTTTTATTAACCACTTTGATCCCAGTAAATTTAATACCTTTTATGGAACCTCCATGATGTAACAAAAAATGGTTAGAACTTGTAAACTTTTTGCAAATATTCCGCAAATGTTCTCCAATCCTAACATGGAGCGGACGTTTAGTGTGCCCTATATATAGTTTACCGCAAGGGCATGTAATGCAATATATCACCCCCATTGTGTTGCACGTGATGAAATCCTTAATCGTCACTTCTATGGATCCATTAAAAATGGTGAACTGCTTTCTCATGCCTAATTTCTTACAAGGAGCACATTTCCCACAGGGAAAAAAACCATGTGGGTAATACTGTGAATGGAGGCTTGAGATCGCTGTAGGATTTAAAATCGAAGGTGCTACTAAATTGCCCAAATTATTAGCTCTTTTAAAGATAAACCTCGGATATGCTGGCAGCACTTCCCCAATGATCTTATCATTCTTCAATAACCTCCACTGTGTAGTGACAATTTTTCTAAAAATATTACTATTAGCGTTATATTGGGTGATAATTGGAATTTCCTCCATAATAGTGTTTTCGTTTTTTTTTTGTTTTGTGTCGAAGTAACTGTTCACGTGGTATATTCCCTACTGAGTCCTTAATGTTCTGCAGGGATTGAATATCGTAGCCCTTTTGAGAAAACTTTTTTGTTAAAATGGCAGCCTCATCATTATAATCTACCATCCTGGAACAGTTCCTATGAGCCCGTATAAATTGGCTCCTTGGAATGTTAGTGAGCCAACTCGGGAGGTGGCAACCGTCCAGGGATATAAAATTATTAGAGTCCGTAGGTTTATGAAATAATTTTGTCTGAATAGTGTTACCATCTACAAAAATCTTCAAATCTAAGAAATTTACTTCTTTAAAACTGGTGGTTGCCGTAAAATTTAAAAAATAACAATTTTTATTTAGTTCATTAATAAAATACAACAATAGACTAGGTCCACCAGACCATATAAAAACAACATCATCAATGATGATGGACTCTAATAATTATATATCCCTGGACAGTTGCCACCTCCCAAGTTGGCTCACTAACATTCCAAGGAGCCAATTTATACGGGCTCATAGGAACTGTTCCAGGATGGTAGATTATAATGATGAGGCTGCCATTTTAACAAAAAAGTTTTCTCAAAAGGGCTACGATATTCAATCCCTGCAGAACATTAAGGACTCAGTAGGGAATATACCACGTGAACAGTTCCTTCGACACAAAACAAAAAAAAAACGAAAACACTATTATGGAGGAAATTCTAATTATCACCCAATATAATGCTAATAGTAATATTTTTAGAAAAATTGTCACTAAACACGGGAGGTTATTGAAAAATGATAAGACCATGGTCGAAGTGCTGCCAGCATATCCGAGGTTTATCTTTAAAAGAGCTAATAATTTGGGTAATTTAGTAGCACCTTCGATTTTAAATCCTACAGCGATCTCAAGCCTCCATTCACAGTATTACCCACATGGTTTTTTTCCCTGTGGGAAATGTGCTCCTTGTAAGAAATTAGGCATGAGAAAGCAATTCACCATTTTTAATGGATAAATAGAAGTGACGATTAAGGATTTTATCACGTGCAACACAATGGGGGTGATATATTGCATTACATGCCCTTGCGGTAAACTATATATAGGGCGCACTAAACGTCCGCTCCATGTTAGGATTGGAGAACATTTGCAGAATATTTGCAAAAAGTTTACAAGTCACCCCCTTTCTAACCATTTTTTGTTACATCATGGAGGTTCCATAAAAGGTATTAAATTTACTGGGATCAAAGTGGTTAATAAAAGCTGGAGAAAAGGTAATTTCATACATCAGATGTCCAGAGAAGAGAGCCGTTGGATATTTGAATTGGATACTCGGATCCCGAACGGTCTGAATAGTGAAATCGAATTATTTGCTTTTAATGTATAAAGTCTCTTCAGAGTGATGCAGGATATATAAGAAGGATCTGTGCTCTATGGGGCTATCCCTGAGAAAGGAATCTGAGATTCTGAAACGCATAGGATAAGCAAACAAGTCCCCTGAGCGCGCCATAGTGCTCCCAAGCCTGTCACGTGATTCATCACGTGACTGTGATGTCACGCAAGGTCCTGCAGCATCTCTGCACCTTGCAGGCTTCCCTAACGCGGCGTCTGTATTCCACACAGGCGGCCGCTTCAGAGCTACAGATAGGAGACGTTGTCCCGGCCGGTGACCAACGTCTATCAGTAATCCTGCTCATTTGGAGCCAAGAATTTAGCAACTATTTCGTTTTGGAAAGTTTATGAGCTATTCCTCTGGATTTCCTGTCTGCCAAACAGTGTTTCTGGGACTTCAGCGCCATTATCCAAATGTCTGCCTAAAAGGTAATACACCCTTCTCAGTCCAGCATAGAGACATTAATCTTAACACATATGTTAATTAGCCCTTCGGAGCTTAATCCTTAAGGTACACACTTCAATGTGAGTTTTTAGTTTAATCTTTTAATTTATTGTAGTGGACAGATTAAGTGGGTTTGTCCTTAAATCTTGCTGCTTTTGTGATATATGTACCACACACAGTGCGGATTGTCTTTTTTCTGCTTTTATCATTAGTTTTCCAGAAAGTGCCTGTGGTGTCAAAATAGTCAATACTCCTATGAATTCCATTAGAGAAATGGAGTCACTTTATCGGGCTTTCTACTGTTCTGTAGTTCTTGTAGTTGATATGCAAATGGTATTGGCAAATTTTTCCAGCAAAATCTGCATTACCATAGCCGAAATGCCGTTCCTTCCACTCTGAGCCCTGCCATGTGCCCAGACAGTAGTGTGCAACAATACATACAGTATTATCAGATTTATGACAAGTTTAAAGAAAAATTGCGGGGTCTATTTCTTCCTATTACTTTTAGTGGGGAAAAAAAATCATTTTTGTTATTGTGTTACACCTAAAGGGTTAACAAACTTCCTGAATGTACTTTTTGATACTAAGAGTTCAATTTTGTACTATACAGGCGCATCCAAGTAATTTCAAGAGTGATTGAGGAAAAAAAAAAAAAAAAAAATTAAAATAGTTTTTGTGTTCTAACAATAAATAGTAAAGATGTTGTTGAAACACCGAAAATGTTTATAATTAACCGTTTTGTGTGGTATCATTTTCTTTTTTAAGGGAGTACAAATTTAAAGGTTGAACATTTCGAAAGGGTGTGAGAGGAAGCACTAAGCAAAACGCGCGTCACGGGGTCTAATCTGGTAAATATGAAGTGTTTATCTGTCCCTTGAAGTGTCTTTATGCTCAACTATTTTCAATCGTCTACTTTGATCCCTATATGCCCAGCTCTGTGCCTGTTCTTTGAAAATATAGGATTGACTACGAGCACTTGTACTTTCTATAATCTGTAGTATTTGGAAGTCTGCGCTCCCAGACACATGGATATCTGGTTTCCTTTGTAGATGATATTGGAGAACACTACATAGATGATTATTTCATCCAAAGCTGGATCCATGATTTTGGACATGTGTTTGCTCCATTAAATATAATACTGGTCTATAAGCACTTGCACTTTATTATTCTACTTTTGGAACTTCACATTAAATGTCCCATGGATGTGAACCATAGTATTACAGGCTACTTTTCCCACGTACTAAGATGATTTTATTGGAAACTTATATTTGTATCAGGATGTACACATTTTGTCACTAGGTAGAGACAATATACTATCTTTTTTGTTAGAAAGGTCTATCTAGGTTTAAAATAGGATTCATATTCTACCTTTTCTCTATATGGGTCTCTAATTTCTAAAATAACTTTCTTGTAATGAATTATGAATGATTAACAATACTAAAGACTAAAACAAAATTTATACTTACTTGCCATCTACGCAGTCCGACTTCTTTCATTTGTTCTTACAAATTAGTGCTTTTTTGTTTTGTATTATCTCCATAAAGATTAATTTTATTTGAACATATACTTCCATAGATTAATAGGACCACATTTTGACTATTTTTCTATATGTTCATTCTACCTCCCAAAAATCAGAATAAGGTTCTCATTTATCCTGCTTTCTCCACTGAGCGCTTACATTGGGGTTTCTGTGTAAATCTCCAAATCGCGATTCTTTGGCATGAGCTGAAAACACATTTTCTTTAGTGGTTCTTTAAGGGTATGTTCCCACAGTCAGTATTAGGCATCGCTTTGGACGCAGCACATGTCCGCTCCGTCCAAAGCGCTGCCGGCTTTTGAATTCAGGTGATTCCGCATGTGTTCATTGAATCGTGCGGAAACACTGCGCCCTATACATTGGACGGTGATATTTATCTTGTGGAGACTGAGCGTCTCTGCAAGATAAATAGAAATGCTGCGGGGTCTGGAAAGACACAACGCATGTGCGTCTACACAGGGAAGCCAGAGGTGTCCGTGCACGCATAGTGGAGATGGGATTTCATGAAATCCCATCCACTATGCTGTAAAATCTGGCTGCTGTGGGTTGGACGCTGCAGATGCATGCAACATCCAACTTGCAGCGTTTACTGACCATGGGAACATACCTTAAGTGTGCTGTAGAAAAGTAAATCACTTCCTCAAAAGACTTTATTCATTATGCTCAAACATATAACTCTGCTCTACGCCTCTCCAAACAAGCCTGCTTCACCACGCTGATCACCTCACATTGTCACACAAGTAGGATTAGAGGATTCCATTTTCTTTCCAGATAAGATGTTCTATTCACTCTTCACCCTGGCTTTTCATTTTGGGGGAACATATCCTTTCATGGATAACCCACTGCTCATAGCAGGGTTCACTAAATCATCCCAGACAAATATCTGTGCAGCCTCTGTTTGAAGACTTCCAATGAAGGCGAACTCGCCACCTCTCGTGGCAGCCTGTTCCACTCATTGATCACCCTGTCAAAAAGTTTTTTCTAATATCTAATCTGTGTCTTCTCCCATTCAGTTTCATCCCATTGCTTCTACAGTAGTCTTTCCTTGTCCAAATGAGAATAAAGAGGATCCTTCTACAATGTGACAGCCCTTGAGATATTTGTAGACAGCTATTAAGTCTCCTCTCAGTCTTGTATTTTGCAAGCTAAATATTCCCAAATCCTGTAACCGTTCCTCATAGGACATGGTATGCAGACCAGTCACCATTCTGGCCGCTCTTCTCTGAACTTGCTCCAGTTTGCTGATGTCTTTTTTAAAATGTGGTGCCCAAACCTGGACACAGCATTCCAGATGAGGTCTGACCAAAGAGGAGTAGAGGGCAATAATGACTTCACATTATCTAGACTGTATGCTTCTGTTAATACCTCCCAGAATTTAGCCTTTTTTGCTGCTGAATCACACTGTTGACTCATGTTCAGTCTGTGATCTAATAGTATACCCAAGTCTTTTTCACATGTGCTGTTGCTTAGCCCTATTCCTCCCATTCTGCATATTCTTTTTTCATTTTTATTGCCCAGATGTAGTGCTTTGCATTTTCCCTGTTAAAAACCATTCTGTTAGCTGCTGCCCACTTCTCCAGTTTATGTACAGTATATCTTTTTGAATCCTCTCTCTTCTCTAGTATTAGCTATCCCTCCTAGCTTTGTGTCATCAACAAATATAATCAGTTTACCCTCAATTCCTTAATCTAAATCATTGCTAAAGATGTTGAACAATACAGGGCCCAGGACAGAGCCCTGTGGTACCCCAATTGAGACATTCTTCCAACTGGATGTGCAGCCATTTATGAACACTCTTTGGGTCCGATCACAAAGCCAGTTATGAATCCTCCTAACAGTTGCCTTGTCCATTCCATACCTAGTCATTTTTTTCAATAAGGATTGCATCAGATAACTTCAGCAAAGCATTTGAGAAAGTAAGATATACTATATCTACAGAATTTCCATGATCAGTCAGTGATTCTGTCATAGAACGAAACTAAGTTAATCTGACATGACTTAGTTACAAACCCATGCTGACTCATTTGTTCAAAGATCTTTCCTGGTATAGAAGTCAGACTCACTGGCCTATAGTTCCCTGGGTCCACCTTCTTCCTCTTTTTGAAGATGGGAACAACATTTTCTCTTCTCCAGTCTTCTGTGAATTCTCCTGTTCTCCAAGAGTTTTCAAAGATTATGGAGAGTGGTTCAAAAACTTGTTCTGCTATCTCCTTCAGTACTCTGGGGTGTAATTCATCTGAACATGGAGATTTGAATTCATTTATGTTAGCTAAGGGTTTCCTCAATATCTTTCTGTTTAGAGATATCCTGGATTCTCCTATTTCTTTAATAGGACAGTGCAGATCAGTTGATGTTACATTTCCTTTCTGAGAGAAAACAGATGCAAAGTAGGAATGTAAAAGCTCGGCCTTCTCAACATCCTTTCTTATCATTTCATCATTTTCATCATGTAAAAATCCTATAGCATCTTTGACTTCTCTTTTACTTTTGATATATCCCCAAAATCCTTTTTTATTGCTTTTGATGTCTCTTGCAAGCCTTAATTCATTGTCAGCTTTAGATAATTCGATTCATGCCCTGCAGGTTCTGCAGACAGAATTATATTCTTCTTTAGTTATGCCTCCCTCTTTCCATTTGATAAACATTTCACTCTTTTTAGCATGTGTTTAAGTTCTGTGTTCATCCATCCTGGTTTCCTTAAATGCTTCCTATTCTTCCCTCTTTTCGGAATTGTTAATGATTGTGCTTTGAGAATCTCATTTTTCAAGATTTCTCATCCTTCCTAGACATTTTTGTCCCTTAGGATATCCAGCCATAGGATCCCTACGATTCTCTTTCTGAGTCCCTTAAAATATGCCTTTCTGAAATCTAACCTTGAAGTCTGAGACTTCACAGGTCTTCTTCTCTAGTTATCCAAAATTCTAAAATAGCATGGTCGCTACCTCCTAGGGTCCCAGCCACTCTTACCTCCTCAACCATTTCCTCCCTGTTTATAAGGATTAGATCCAAGGTAGCAGATCCCCTTGTTTTCTCCCCTACCTTTTGGAAGATAAAGTAGTCAGCAAGAGAGGATAAGAATTTGCTTGACCTGCTAGTTTTGCCTGAGGGAGATTCCCAACAAATGTCTAGATAGTTGAAATCTCCCATGACCACCATGTCATTGTTTTTAACAACTTGGCCACTTGATGCATAAAGAGTTCATCCAGATCCTCAGTTTGCACAGGTGGGCTGTAGTAAATGCCTACAATGGTGTCCTTTCTGTTGTTCTCTCCTTGTATTCTTACCCAAACAGTTTTCACAGAACTCCCAGTCTCTGAAGCTTCAATTTCTGTGCAGATATATGCTTTTCTAACATACAATGCAACACGTCCTCCTCGTTTATCAAGTCTGTTTCTTGCAAATAAGTTGTATGCTTCTAGCCTTGGATTCCAATTATGTGTATTGTCCCACAAAGTTTCAGTGATTCCAATGACATCATTTCTTATCCTGTATTAGTAGTTCCAATTCCCCTTGTTTGTTGCCCATTCTTTGTGCATTTGTATAGAAACATTTTAGTTTGCATCCATCATATGAGCACAAACAGCCAAACTCCTATCGTTACTTCATCTTTTGGACTTCCTCAGTGGTCCTCCTCAGCCACCCACACAGACGGACATAAATTAGACCTGATCTTCACCCATCTCTGCTCCCTATCTAACTTCACAACCCCTCTCTCCCTCTGACCACCATCTATTCACTTTTGCATCCCTGTCCTGCTCACCTGTCACCATGTCCAGCAACTAGCGCACCTCTGCAGAAACCTCACACATATAGACACCCACAGACTCTCTGACTCTATTCTACCACTGGCGTCCATATCCTTACTCCATGACACACACAGTGCCACTGCTTTCTACAATGCCACTCGCGCATCAGCTATGGACGCGGTCACCACTCTTGTGCATGCCAGAGTGCGACAAATCAAGAGACAACCTGGGCACAATAACCTCACTAAAAAGCTTCGGCAAGTGTCTAGAGTTGCAGAGCGGCATTGGAGGAGATGATTTCACTGCATTAAAACAAGCAACACTCGCTTTCAAATCTGCCCTCACCTTCACAACCCCGATATCTTCATTATCCTACAACGCCACATCGTTATTCACCACTTTAACTTCCTCCTCTGCCCACTTCGACCTACCTCATTTCTGCTGAGGACTTTGCCAGACACTTCAAAAATAAGATTGACCAAACAAGGCAAGTATTTATTGTTCAACCACCACAACCATTTCTATACCAGACCACTGCCCCTCTCCCATAACTGAACAGGAGCTGAATCTTCTCTCCAAATTACACCTCACCACTTTTGCACTTTACCCCATCCCAACTCCTACCCAACCTCACCATCACACTTATTCCATCCCTAACCCATCTCTTCAACCTATATCTAACTTTTGGTACCTTGCCTTCTGCGTTCAAACATGCCACAATCACGCCTATCCTCAAAAAGCCAACCCTTGACCCGACCGCTATGTCAAGCTATCGCCCCATATCGATGCTTCCATTTGCTTCCCATCTCCTTGAGCAACATGTCTACGCTGATCTTTCCTCCCTCCTTTCATCTAACTTGCCCTTCAACAATCTACAATCTGGTTTCCGTCCTAATTATTGCACTGAAACTGCCCTGACTAAAATTACTAACGACCTACTTACAGCCAAAGCAAACAGACAATTCTCTATACTCCTAGACCTGTCTCTGCCTTTGGCACAGTTAAGCACTGCCTCCTACTACAGATCCTCTCTTCCTTTGGCACCAAAGACCTCGTCCTTTCCTGGATCACCTCACACCTTTCCAACCACACGTTCAGCATATCCCACTCCCACACTACCTCCTCATCCCGTACTCTCTCTGTTGGAGTCTCCCAAGGCTCTGTGCTAGGACCCCCTACTCTTCTAAATTTATACCCTTGGCCTGGGACAACTCAAAATCCCATGGCTTCCAGTGCTATCTATTGGCTGATGACACTCAGATTTACATCTCTAGCTCAGACGTCACCTCTCTGCTGTCCAGAATTCCAGAGTGTCTATCAGCCATATCCACCTCTCGCTTCCTCAAACTCAAATTGGACAAATCTGAACTCATCATCTTTCCTCCATCCCACATATCTTCCTTATCTGATCTATCACAATAAATTATATCATGCTTTCCCCGTACCCGAAATACACTGCCTTTGAGTAAACCTTGACTCTGCCCTGTCATTCAAACCATGCACCCAAGCTCTTTTGCCTCCTGTCTCCTCCAGCTCAAAAATATTTCCAGAATCCGTCTTTTCTTCAAACCTCAATCTTCTAAAATGCTTGTGCATGCTCTCATCATCTCCTGCCTTTACTACTGCAACATCCTCTAATGTGGCCTCCCTGCTAACACTCTTGCACCTCTCCAGTCCATCCTTAACTCTGCTGCCTGAATAATTCATCTCTCCCCTCGCTACTCCCCTCTGCACATCTCTTCCCTGGCTCCCAATTCCTCAGCGTATCCATAACCTGTCTGCTCCGTATATCTCCAAAGAAATCTCCCAATATCTTCACTCACGCATCCTCTGGTCCTCCCAAGACTTCCATCTCTCCTTCACACTTAGTTGTTCCTGATAGGAATGCACACTGCCAGTATATCATAAAAAGAGATGACTTTATTGATAACAAATGATTAAAAACATAAAAAAAAAAAAAACACAGTGAAAACCGCATAGGTCCTGTGCACACTATAAGTATTAGAAAGATAGTACAAATAACAGCTCCATAAGAAAAAGCCAAGTAAGAATCAAATAAAATCATATAAATGGCAATTCATTTAACTATGCAGGAGATTTCAAACAGACATAAATGGTCACTAGATAAAGAGCTGCATAATAAACCCCCCATGGAAAAGCGGACCACTATACCTCACCAAACAGCTACAGGCATAAATCGGCCTGGAGAAAGGAATGCACACCATAGCATGCTGAAATGAGTATGCCAATGAAGCCAATGCAGCGGCCAAATATATCAATCTGTAAGAGTGCAAAAGCACATACAAATGGCCGAGAAAAAAAATAAATAAAAAAATGCTAAGATGAAAGCATCCACACAAAAAGAAGGCACAAGGCCAGACATAAGGGTAGCGGTCCCTTGAACATTCAGAATGAGTCCGTTATATACATGCCATAAATGGAGCCATGGGAGACCAGATGGTGAGCACAAGGCGCAGAGGCCTCTGTAGCTGTTATAGTGGTCTGCTTTTCCATGGGGGGGTTTATTATGCAGCTCTTTATCTAGTGACCATTTATGTCTGTTTGAAATCTCCTGCATAGTTAAATGAATTGCCATTTATATGATTGTATTTGTTTCTTACTTGGCTTTTTACTATGGAGCTGTTATTTGTACTATCTTTCTAATACTTATAGTGTGCACAGGACCTATACGGTTTTCACGGTGTTTTTTTAATGTTTTTAATCATTTGTTATCAATAAAGTCATCTCTTTTTATGATATACTGGCAGTGTGCATTCCTATCAGTGGTCTGCTTTTTTTCTTTTTTGTTTTGAATTCATGTATTGACCACTGGTTTGCACCTCCGCCCTATATTCATTGAGGTATTAGCAGTGCGCCAGTTCACATTATTCATTCACTTATTTGTTCCTCACTCAATCACCTCCAAGACTTATTCCGAATATCCCCCCATCCTCTGGAATTCTGTGCCCTAACACGTCCGAATATCCACCACATTCAAATCCTTCAGATGAAATTTGAAAACGAACCTCTTCAATAAAGCTTACAGCCTGAAATGACCCCACTGCCTCCTCACCAACACTGGAGCTGCTGCAACTCCCACAACCTACCGTCTCCTTCCTACAATCCTGTGGTATGTAAGCCCGCAAAGGCAGGGTCTTCTTTTCTGTGTACCAGTCGGTCATTATTACTTTGTTTACCATAAGCGATATCTGTATTTTCTATGGAACCCGTCCTCATGTACAACAACATGGAATCAATGGTGCTATATAAATAATAATAATAATAATAATAATAATAATAATAATAATAATAATAATAATAATAAAACAGAAGTATGGAAAGTAGAGAAAGTAGAATAAAAAAAAAAAAAAAAAAAAAAAAAAAAAAAAAAAAAAGAGGTCAGGATTCTAGGTAGGCAACCGCATCATTACCCTCTCCTTTTACCTAGAGATCACCCTTATGGGTAATATTATTGTTCTAATGACTTTCTAAGTTGTCAGCACATATTTCACGTGTCATTTCAATTTGCAGATTAACCCCTTTCTGACATCTGATGTCATAATACGTCCCTGTGCCTTGGGCCCATTTGACCATGGACGGATTATTATTTCATTGCAATTGCCCGTGCACACGGGCTGTGTGCGGGCGATCGCCACCGGGTGTCAGCTGATTCTGACAGCTGACACCTGGCACTAAGTGCCAGGAGCAGTCATGCACCGCTGCCTGCACTTTAACCCCTGAATGCTGTGATCGATTGAAAGCAATTGCAACATTCCGGGAGCCGGCAGAGGGATGACAGCCCGTCTGCCTTTGGATCGGAGACCCCGTGGGTGGTGCGGGGTCCCAATCGTTGCCATGGTGACCAGAGCTAAGAAAATTGCTTGATCATGTGCAGTGCATGATAAGCCACTTTCTCTGTCAATGCAGAGCTGACAGTTTGCATTGTATGGAGATGTTGCTGTATCCCCATACTATACAAGCGATCAGCCTGCAAAAACTGATAGTCCCATAGTGGGATGAAGTAAAAAAAAAAGTTAAAAAATAAGTCAATTTTTTTTAAAAATTGTAAACATTTTATATTTTTAAAAAAATAAAAAAAATAGTAAAAAAAATATCAAAAGATATTGTATCTATAAATAAATATTACACATATTTGGTATCGCCTTGTCCTCAACAACCCATCCTATAAAACTGTCCCAATAGTTACCCCTTTAGTGAACACCTCAAATAAAAAACAAGGCAAAAAACAATGCTTTATCATCATATTGTCGAACAAAGAATAAAACGCTATAAAAAAGATGGCTTGGTTCTGCCTCTCTAGCTTCAGCAGTGACGACCGACTCCTCTACCATCAGGCTGGGGGATCCTGTGGAGGAAGAGTCGTCATCACTGCATGAAAACTTCTCTACTTCAAGAGGCAGATTTCATTTCACTGCTGGAGCAGCCGGAGCAAAGCAGGTTGTACGCTTGCTCCGCGCTAAATATTCTGCGGGCCATTTTTTTTTTTTGCCTAACAAAAAACTAACTCTAATCCAACACTAGTATTTTTTTACTGCCTAACCCCAATACGCGTAACCCTAACCCTAATACGTGTAGCCCTAACCTAATAACCCTAACTGCAAAAAATTCTAAAAATACAAAAAATAAATTATAAAAAATATAAACAAATTTTATAATCCCCTACAACGGGGATGTGGAAATTACGGAGACTGAGGGTGGGTAATTGGACGTTTTATGGGGTTTGCGGAGGCTGAAATTATTATTTTATATTTCTGACAGGGAAGCGCTTGAACGCCGTGTATCTCTCTTCTCTCTCCCAGAACAACTGCAAGGAGAGAAAAGAGAGGCCCAGCCCAAGTGCTGCCATATTTACTAATATTGGGGGCTTCTGATTACTGTGATAGGGTCTGTCACAGTAATCAAAAGTCAGCAGCCAAATAGCCAAATGGTAAAATTCTCATCGGCTGTCGGGTGCAGGCAGGCAGGCCTTGGCGTGTGCACGCACATGCACCCACCATTTTCTTTCTGCCCGAGGAAGGAGGGGGGCTGAGGGACTATTAATCCGGTACATAAGGTAACGTGGGGGGCTCGGGGGACCCGATTTCTCTCTCCTCTGATGTGCGATCACATCAGTCGAAAGAGAAATTAAATGGAAAATCTGACTTTTTATTGCGGTCACAATTTTACCATTAATAACAGGAATCGCAACACAGGGGTCGGCAATAACTGACCCGAATCATGTTCTCTGGGGTCTCAGCTACCCCAGGTAGCTAAGACCATGGAGAAATTCCAACTCTGGGGGGCACTATACCCATATTCCTCAGCTCCGTTAAAAAGCGGCGCTGAGGCATAAGAACCCTTAACTGCCGCCGTTAAAAGGCGTATCGGCGGTCGTTAAGGGGTTAAGTATCTTCTATCATATAGACCCCTCAAAGTGACTTCAAACGTTATGTGATCCCTAAAAAGATGGTTTTGTAAATTTTATTGGAAAAATGAAAAAAAAAAAATCACTGGTCAACTTTCAACCCTTATAACTTCCTAACAAAAAAAATGATGGTTCCAAAATTATGCTGATGTAAAGTAGACATGTGGGAAATGTTATTACCTATTTTGTGTGACATATCTCTGTGATTTAAGGGCATGAAAATTCAAATTTGGAAAATTGTGAAATTTTTGCCAAATTTCTGTTTTTTTCACAAACACAAGTCATACCGAAGAAATTTTACCAATATTACAAAGTACAATATGTCATGAAAAAATTGCATGGCTGACTTCCCAGAGGTTAAACACCCAATACATGGACACTAAATCTAAACGCAAACTATTTTTTACCCGTCAGTCCTATTTTGAACTGGGGAACCAGTCAAGTAAATTTTTTTTTTTGGTACGTCAACATAACACATCTAATACTATACTCCAAATCTGGAAATTGGATAATTCAATAGTGACCTCAACTGAGGATATACTTCACCGTTTCTATGATTATTATAGAATATTATACTGTACAGTTCTAGGAGTGGTCTCGGTATCCTACAATGCCTGGACTATCGGACATAAAATTCCCCACGCTGAGTTCTACTCAGCAGGCCTTTTTAGATGCTGATTTCACTATGGAGGAAATAGAAGGTGCCATGATGGATATGGCCTCTGGGTAGGCTCCTGGACCAGATGGGTTCCCTATTGAAACATACAGAAAATATAGGGATATAGTGGCACCACTTCTTTTGAGGGTGTATCGGGGGATTTGGGAAGGGGAATATCTGCCAGACTCCTTTTATGAAGCAAATATTATTATACTTAAGAAAGAAGGGAAGGACCCCCTTGAGTGTTGATCTTATCGCCCCATATCGCTTGTTAATGTAGATTATAAAATTTTTACCAAGGTTCTGGCCTTTAGACTGAACTCTGCTATACTGAATCTTATATACCCTGACCAGACTGGTCTCATGCCTGGTAAGAGCACTTCTATTATTGTCAGATGGGTCCAATTGGTAATTCAATATCGTTCTTTGGTGCCGGACAATAATTGGGCTCTGGCGTCGTTGGATGTGACTAAAGCCTTCGACTGCCTTGAATGGCCTTTCTTGTTTGCATGTTTATGGAGATATGGTTTTGGTGCTAGATTTCAAAAGTGGATTGGTGCAATATATGCGAAACCTAAAGCTCGTATAATTATAAATAATTCTGTATCTGAATAGTTTTCTCTATCTGGGGAAATGCGTCAGGGGTGCCCCCTCTCCCTGGCCCTCGTTGCCCTTGTGATCGAGGCACTAGCAATATGTTTAAGATCCTCTCCAAATATCAGGGATATAAGCATAGATGATCGCCTAGACACTATTGGCTTATAAGCTGATGACATGCTGTTATTCATGGACAGGGCAGAAGAGACGCTCCCACATGTGATTACTACTATAGATAAATTTAGTAAATGCTCAGGATTATATATTAATTGGGATAAGTCCGCCCTATTATCCTGATCCCATAGCCCAATGGCCCACCTTGATACCTTATCTTTGTTGCCTATGGTTTCTCATTTTAAATATTTAGGAATTAATTTATCTAAAAATAGTGAGCTCGACCTACAATTCAATATCATTCCATTACTGGAACTAGTCAAACTTAAATTTGCCTGGTGGGGTAAGCTTCCGTTATCTGTAGCCGGCCATATAAATCTAATTAAGATGATTTTACTTCCTAAGCTTAGCTACTCCCTACAGCATAGTGCGGTGTTGATTCTTAAATCCTTCTTTACAAACTTAAATTTCCTGACCATATCTTTTATATGGGGGAAAACCAGACCCAAGCTTAAACTTTACACTCTACAGAGGCCTAAACAGATGCAGGGAGCGGCATTACCGGATTTCTATTTATATTATCTGGCCGGACAGATTAAGGCTTTAACCCCTTCACGACCCATGACGCCTACGTAGGTGTCATGAAAAGTCGTGCCCAAACGACCCATGACGCCTACGTAGGAGTCATGCTATAAATCGCCCTCCTGCGGGTCGGGTGACCGGGGTCACTGAAAGGTCACCCGACCCGCACAGAGAGGACACTATGGTTAATCCCAGGGGGCATGGCTTAGCCCCCACGTGCCTACGATCACTCTGATTGGCTGTTAAAAGTGAAACAGCCAATCAGAGCGATTTGTAATATTTCACCAATGAAATTTCGTGAAATATTACAATCCAGCCATGGCCGATGCTGCAATAGCATCGGCCATGGCTGGACACCGACACCCGACCCCTCCCACACCGACTGGCGGGGCCGATCGGCCCCCGCCACCGATGGACGGCGGCGATCGGTTGCCGCCGTCATCATCTGCTCCCCCTCCCCTTCCTATCACTCCGCCCCACCTTCCGATTCCCCCCCCCGATACCTCCAATGTCCTGCTGTGGCTCCCAGTGTTCCGCTGTCCGGATAACGGGTGCCGCCATCTTGCAAAATGGCGGGCGCATGCGCAGTGCGCCTGCCATTGTCCAAGATGGCGGCGCCCATGAATTTGCCGGCCGCCCATTCATTTTTCATTTTGATCACTGTGATAAACTCTCAGTGATCAAAATGGAAAAAAAAAAAAAGTAAATGCACCCCCCGTTTATCACCCCCATAGCCAGGCACAAACAATAAAATAAAAAAATATTTTTTTCCATTTAGGGTTAGGGCTGGAATTAGGGTTAAGATTAGGGTTAGGCTTGTGGTTAGGGTTAGAGTTGGGATTAGGTTTAGGAGTGTGTTGGGGGTTAGGGTTGTAGTTAGGGTTATGATTAGGGTTAGTGGTGTGTTGGGGTTAGAGTTGGAGTTTGAATTGAGGGGTTTCGACTGTTTAGGCACATCACGGGGTCTCAGAACGCGACATGGCACCATGATTTATTCCAGCCAATTTTGCGTTCAAAAAGTCAAACAGTGCTCCCTCCATTCCGAGCCCCGACGTATGCCCAAACAACACCCCCACATATGGGTTATCAGCGTGCTCAGGAAAAATTGCACAACAACTTTGGGGGTCTAATTTCTCCTGTAAACCCTTGGGAAAATAAAATATCGGGGCTATAAAAATGATTTTTGTGAAAAAAAAAAATTATTTTTGTGAAAAAAAAAAAATTATTTTTGTGAAAAAAAAAATGATTTTTTATTTTCACGGTTCTGCGTTATAAACTTCTGTGAAGCACTTGGGGGTTCAAAGTGCTCACCACACATCTAGATAAGCTCCTGGGGGAGTCTAGTTTCCAAAATGGGGTCACATGTGGGGGGTTTCCACTGTTTAGGCACATCAGAGGCTCTGCAAACCTAACATGACGCCTGCAGACCAGTCGGTATTTCAAAACGTCACTACTTCGCTTCCGAGCCCCGACGTGTGCTCAAACAGTGGTTCCCCCCACATATGGGGTACCAGTGTACTCAGGACAAACTGGACAACAACTTTTGGGGTCCAATTTCTCCTGTTACCATTGTGAAAATAAAAAATAGCGGGCTAAAAAATCATTTTTTGAGGGAAATAAAATTATTTTTATTTTCACGGCTCTCCGTTATACACTTCTGTAAAGCACCTGGGGTTCACACTATGCATCTAGATAAGTTCCTTAGGGGGTCTAGTTTCCAAAATGGGGTCATTTGTGGGGGAGCTCCAAAGTGTAGGGAGACAGGGCCTCTCCAAACACGACATGGTGTCCGCTAACGATTGGAGCTAATTTTCCATTCAAAAAGTCAAATGGTGCTCCTTCCCTTCCGGGCCCTGCCGTGCGCCCAGTGGTTTATGACCACATAAGGCTAAAAGAAAATTTTTGTGAAAAAAAGGTCTTTTTCTTTTTTACGGATCAATTTGCGAAGCACCTGGGGGTTCAAAGTGCTCACTATGCATCTAGATAAGTTTGTTGGAGGGTCTGGTTTCCAAAATGGGGTCACGTGTGGGGGAGCTCCAATGTTTAGGCACACAAGGACTCTCCAAACTCTACATGGTGTCCGCTAAATATTCCAGCATATTTTCCATTCAAAAAGTCAAATGGTGCTCCTTCCCTTCCGGGCCCTGCCGTGCACCCAAACAGTGGTTTATAACCACATATGAGGTATCGGTGTACTCAGGAGAAATGGCCCAACAAATTTTAGGATCCATTTTATCCTGATACCCATGTGAAAATGAAAAAAATGATGCTAAAGGAAAATTTTTGTTGGAAAAATTAAAATGTCCATTTTTTCCTTCCGCATTGCTTTAGCTGCTGTGAAGCACCTGAAGCGTTAATAATCTTCTTGAATGTAGTTTTGAGTAGCTTGAGGGGTGCAGTTTTTAGAATGGTGTCACTTTTGGGTATTTTCTGCCATATAGACCCCTCAAAGTGACTTCAAATGTGAGGTGGTCCCTAAAAAAATGGTTTTGTAAATTTTCTTGTAAAAATGAGAAATCGCTGGTCAACTTTTCACCCTTTTAACTTAACTTCCTAACCAAAAAAATTTTGTTTCCAAAATTGTCCTGATGTAAAGTAGACATGTGGGAAATGTTATTTATTAACTATTTTGCGTCACATAACTCTCTGGTTTAACGGAATAAAAATTCAAAATGTGAAAATTGCGAAATTTTCGCCAAATTTCCGTTTTTTTCACAAATAAATGCAAAAAATTATCGACCTAAATTTACCACTAACATGAAGCCCAATATGTCACGAAAAAACAATCTCAGAATCGCTAGGATCCGTTGAAGCGTTCCTGAGTTATTACCTCATAAAGGGACACTGGTCAGAATTGCAAAAAATCGTCAGGTCATTAAGGTCCAAATAGGCTGGGTCATGAAGCGGTTAAGTAAACGGATGCCCGATAATTACCTCCCCCACTCAGTAAGGCAACTAACTCATGCTGCATAGGTTGATTGCACGTTGGGCATTCCTAGAAGCAGATAAACGTAATGTACCTCGATTATTACCTTTACTTCAATTACCGTGGTCAGTTTGGAGACAAATTAAAAAAGTAATCCACTTTGAGGATATTATAGCTGAAATGCTGCTATGGAACAATACTCATTTCCCGGTGTTGCTGGGCCACCCGTCCACTGATTTCTGGATTTCACTTAATGTTTCCTCGATCAAGGATTTATATGAAGGTAATGTCCTAATGTCCTCTAAACAAATCCAATCTAATATAATGTCCCGAGGTCCCAATTTTTTCTCTACCTTTAGCTCAGATCAGCTTTCCAGTCGCAATTATGTTATATGAGTACGACCCAAATTCTCTCATCTTTCCCTTTAATAGGAATGCTTAAATCACAAGGTCCCCAGGGTCTCATTTCTGCTTTATACACGTACATGTTGTCGGTGGGAACTAACTCCGCTATAGTGTCAATTAAGGGAAGGTGGGAGGGTCTCATCCCTGATGCTCAAGGTGAGAATTGGGAGGATTCTTGAATCTTCAATTAAGGTGTCCCCATCATTTAATAATAGATTGACCCAGTTATATATAATACACCAGTCATATCTAACTCTGTCACAGCTTTTCAAAAGGGGTCGGTCCCGAACATCAGATTGTTTGAGATGTTGCTCGCCGGAAGCAAATTTTGTGCATATGATATGGGGCTGCCCCATTATCCTCTCCTACTGGAGTGAGGCAACATTGTTGTTGACATCCCTAGTACAAACCCCTGCTCCTCTTAACCCACTAGTCTGCTTATTTGGGGTTCTAGATGAGGAAATATGGGGACACTATGTTAAGATTTTCCTACGTGAGACTCTCTTTCTAGCTAGGAAGGCGTTGGCATTACGTTGGATGGGTGGTGCAAATCCCTCTCCCAAAGCATAGATCGAATTGGTAAATTCAATTATACCGTACAAGCGAACATTATATCAAAACAGGGGCTGCTTAGGGAAATTTGACAAGATTTGGGACAGGTGGAACGCTTCTCATCTTACTGTACCGGACGTGGTGGTCTGGTAGCACCGTGAATGTTATGGTTAAAATACATCAAGTCATACTCTATGGCATCATATGACTGTTAATATTGCGTAACTATACTTGGCGGCGGGACAGTTGTTAAATTAGGTGTTGTGGTGTAGAAGTATTGGGGACAGTGGCAGAATGGTGACCACTTGATAAAACCTATAAAGCAGTGACAGCCAGTGAATGAGAAGAATCTGTCACTTCTCTGAAGTTAATGGTTACTACTCACCTGGGTCTTTATCTGTAGGAATCTTCTCATTGCACCCCTCATCACTCCTCACATATGTCTCTGTAGTATTAATATGGGTCAGATCTTCACCCTGAAACAAATATTGTAAACGTCACAGACAGATGGAGAAGTCACATCTATGATCAGCTCTAATTCTGCCATCTCCACCATTCTCATTACACAAGTATAAAACATATAATACTGGTGGATAACACAAGACTGAGCACAAGACCTTCACAGCCATCTACACATCATAGGGGAGATCTCATGACACCTTCTCTCCATCTACCTGATGATCCTGTGGAAGAAGAGGACGGGGACATCTCTCTGGTGTTGTCCTCTTACTGGATAGATCTGGAGGAAACATACAGGGACTGAATTCATTCTTTACATACAGATAATTATAGGCCGTGTGTATTTAGTCCTGTCTATTACCTGGTGATGTGAGGGGCTGGGGAACCTCCATCATGACATTCTTGTACAGATCTTTGTGTCCTTCTAAGTACTCCCACTCCTCCATGGAGAAATAGACAGTGATGTCCTGACACCTTATAGGAACCTGACACATACAATGTTACCGTCATCCCCCAGATCCCTTCATAGCATTACTGTATAATCTCCCAGCATTCCCAGCAGTGTCACCTCTCCAGTCAGCAGCTCAATCATCTTGTAGGTGAGTTCTAGGATCTTCTGGTCATTGATATCCTTGTGTATCAGGGGATGAGGTGGAGGCCCCGTAATTGGGCTCAGGGGTCTTCCACATCCTTCAGACCCAGGGACCTGACAGCGCTCACTAGAGGTCTTCTTCACTACTGTGTAATCCTGGTTATGGAGAGACACATTAATAAATCTCACTACAGACATTTCCAGAGTCCTCACCTCTCCAATTCTGTCCATCTGTTATTCCCATAGATAAGAATGATGTAATGTGACGTCATCAGAATCTCTCACCTCTCCAGTAAGCCGGAAGAGGATCTCTAGGGTGAGGTGTAATATCCTCTCCGCCATCTTGTCCTTGTCCTCATCCATCCTTGATGGGGCAAATCAGGAAAATTCTCTTATAAAGAAGATCTCCACTGAAAGAATACTATACTGTAGGGACCTGAATGAGAAGAAGATGACGATGTATTATTATAAAAGGATCCAGTAATACAATTACTGGAGATAAAAAGGGGAAACATCAGGGGATGAAATATGTACAGATTTTGTACTCAAGATCTATTGTTGAAAAATCCCTTTTTCTACATCACGATGCCCATTAGATTCTGTTGTCAATACCGACTGTCTCATCCATGTGGGTTAAACATTGAAGAAAAAAAAAATAACAAAAGTTCCAGCACTTTGAGATTGATAATCTAAAAGTGATAATTAATTGTAATCATCAAAACACTTCAAAAACCCTCCGAAAAACGCTGTTGCTGTTCTTTTGCAACGTTTTTTCAATTTCTCATTGATTTCTATAGGTGAAAAAAATTCTGCAAAAACATGTGACTGTGTACCTGCCTGTATTATTGATGCCTTTCCATTACTATTCTTGGGGCTTGATGTCATCTGACACTACAAAATGCAACATGTTGCATTCGGCGCAGGTCGCCGCACTGTCAAAACGACGCGTGCGGAGGCATACATTGGCATGGCTTGCGTACCTAATGCTAAAGATAGGGTACGCAGGCTGACGGAGGCCGAGCTGAATGGAAGAGATGCGGCCGTGAGCGGAGCTTCACGGAGGAAGTCCGCATCCCTCCGCAGCCCATCCATACGCTAGTGTGAAACTAGCCTTAGACAGAGGCCCTTGCCTTATAATTGCGCCTAAGCTCAGCACACTGCACTTTACCTACAGGCTAGATTTAGCCCAGATTATTTAGACTCAGGAAGACTTTTTTCGCTTGAAATTTAAAATTCCATCTCAATGCTGCTAAGTCCCCCACTTTTTTGTGCATTGTTACCCTCTACCTCATTTAATCCCTATGTTTGAATTTTATATACCGTAACCCCTTTTAAATAAATAAAATGTTTGGATTTTATTTCTTGTCTAAGCCTACACATTTTCTCCAATGTCAGACTTTGGACATTTGTGTGGATATATACATTTTGTGAGGTTCATTATACCCCATTTTTGGGACTTATGTGAATAATTTATATGTTGCTGTTTTCTAACAGATTGTCCTCATTACTAAGGATGGACCTTAAGGCTAGGGAAACCACCTGGAGGTCCAAGGCTACCAATTTGTTCAAACAAGGGATTTCAGCTACATCACGGGATATTCCATTGGAAAACAGGGATATTTTATTGCGGTATAAAAATGCCTTGCACAGAAAAATTAAATTATGGTGGAACAAAACCACTTTAGAGAACTATACTGAACAGAACATTACACCTAGAGGCCTCAGAGTACAGGTTTATCCATCTTTTGATTGGGAAGACACAGAGTTAATACATAGATGGAAAAAAGCAGCTACCACCTGCTCCTTAGAATTTATTAAAATAATAGACAAAAATCTGATAACAATGAACTCTTTGGATAAAGAAATTGAGGAGCTTCATAAAAATTAACAAAAAATCTTTGGTTGCTGAAAAACTTGAAGAATTTCTAAAACATATTGAAAAGGATATCGAGAAGTGGGAGAATGACATTAGCCAGCTAAAGCTGAAAAAGTACATTAGAGATACTACAGATTATGAGACTGATAAAGTCTTTAGATGGCTACTCCCCCAAAAAAAGAACACACTGAGGCCTCAAAAACCAACATTCCATCAAAGACCATCATTCGTATTCAGAAAGCAGTGCCTCCTGTAGTGAGAACGAAATTATCAGTGAGTTATATGCATGCGTACCAGGACTAGCAATAAGGATAGCAGGAAATACCTAGATATTTGTAAAAAGAAAAACACCACGTAACAAGTAACAATGACCGAACCAACGTAGTTAACTTGCATGAAAATATACTGACAGAATCACAGATTAGATTACTACAAACAGAGGCGCATCGGGGGGGGGGGGGGGGGGGGGATTCAGCCGGGGCATGTGCCCCGGGCGCAGCCGGCAGGGGGGCGCAGCCGGGCCGCCTAATGCGGCGGTCCACAGTGTCTCCCCTGGCGGCAGCATTCTGCCGCCCCCCGGCCTGGGAGTCGGCGGTTCTCGCAGAGAAGCTGCTGCGTGCTGGGTCCCATGGAGCAATTGAACTGGCGTCTGTACAGGCACCAGTAGAATTGAAGCTCTGATCACCGGGTCAGAGCGACGCCAGTAGCGTGATCAGGTCATGTGATCACGCTGCTGGTGTCACTCGCCGTCGCCCAGGACACTGGTGGCAAGTGTGCTCCACTCTGGAGATGAAGAACCACTGAAGATTAAGGAGGAGGGGGATACATAAAGTGTGTGTGTGTGTGGGGGGGTTTAATGTGTGGGGGGTATTGGCGTGGGGATGGGGGGTTATTTAATGTGTGGGGGGATTTAGAGTGGGGATGGGGGGGTTATTTAATGTGTGAGGAGATTTGGAGTGGGGATGGGGATACTTAATGTGTGGGGGGATTTGGGATGGGGATAGGAGAATTTAATGTGTGTGGGGGGATTTAATGTGTGTGGGGAGATTTGAGGACACAAAATGAAGATTATGTATGAGGAAACAGTATGAGGGGTGAGTGTGGGCATGGGTGCAGACAGTATGAACGGGTAAATGTATGTGGACACATTAGGAGTAGTGACGGGAAAAATGTATGGGGAGTGAAGATGAAGGGATTTGTGACGACAGTATGGGGAGTCGGGCATGTGTGAGCAGATAGTATAGAGAGTGAGGGGGTAAATATATATGAAAAGACAGTATGGTGAACGGGGGGATGTTAGAGGAGACAGTATGAGGAGGGAGGGGAATAGTGTGAGGAGACAGTATATTGCAGATATTTTTATTTAGGAGCATTATAATGACACTTCTATCTTTAAGGGGATCGTGTGGAGATTTGCTACAGAAGACTGGAGAAGAGGGAAGTCTGCAGAGACGAGATGTGGATGAGAAAACTCATCATGGGGTCTGGACAAGAAGAAAAGAAGGAGAACGACTCCAGAGACGACGTCATCTATAAGGTACCTGGATGTAAATATTATTTGTGATACTGACTTATTCTCATGTTTTTATTTGTTAAGAACATTAAAGGGGTTGTCCAGGTTTGTGATGAGTCTGCAGTCATTCTATGTGACTGCAGACTTCTGAATTCTCACAGTGATCACTGAACGCTGTCAGGATTCTCTCACGCTGGTAATTTACATACATACGGTCAGGGGCGCACCTACCATGAGGCAAGTTGAGCACGATGCCTCAGGTGGCGGTGCGTCTTTAAGAGAGGAGGCCGCAGATTCTCCTCTCCTCAGGTTGCTCATGCAGGGCTGCTCTGTGGGCACAGGACCTGTGATGAGGTCACAGAAGGGGAGGAGTCAAGCGTCACATGATCAACGGCCTCAGTGTCTGGGACTCTGCTGTGCTGGTTGTCATGGTGCTGGATGAGGGGGAAGTTTATGTGTGGGTTCAGGAGGGGTTTACAGGGTGGATGTAGCAGAGCAGTGTGTATACAATTGTGGACGGAACGGAGCTGTGTGTACGAGGTGTGCGGAGCGGAGCAGTGTGTGCACAAGTTGTGTGGAGCAGATTCATGTGTGTACTGAGTGGAGCCGTGTGTGCGCGAGGTGTATGGAGCAGAGCCGTGTATGTATGAGGCATACAAAGCAGAACAGTGTGTGCGTATGAGGTGTGCGGAGCCGTGCGTGTACGAGGTCAGTGTATGGTGGGGAGCATTCATACCTCCCAACCATCCCAGATCCAGGGGGACAGTCCCGATTTTGAGAGTCTGCCCCACTGTCCCAGCCGGAAACTTACTTTTCCCACAGACACAGGAGTACACGGCGGAGGCCTGCGGAGCACTTTAAAACTCGCACGTGACGTCCCACCGGAAGTGACGTGCTGGAAGCTGACCGGAAATTAGGTAATTTCGGGAGGTGATTGTGACAAAACCATGGAGGCACTTCAGACCCATCACCGTGTCCTCCTCCGACAGTGTGGGCAGCGGGATCCCCTTAGACTCAGGGATGTCGGCCATGTGAGCGGATCATGATATGTCCTGCATCGGGAGGCTCAGGTGGGAATTACAATAGGAGCAGGGCTGCTTTAGTATCTTTATAGAATCTTTCTCCTCTTTCTCTCTGTTCTTTCTTTCGCTCTGTTCTTTTTCTCGCTCTCTACTTTCTTTCTCTCTCTGTTCTCTTTTTTAGCTCTGTTTCTTTCTTTTCCTCAGTACCAATCAGTGTGCCCATATTACCAGTCACTGTGCCCTCAGTACCAGTCAGTGTGATCAGCAGTGCTAAATGAGTGCAATTGGGGCGTGGATATGGGTGTGACTAGTTGAGAAATGGGTGTGGTTATGGGCGTGGACTACAATTTGCCGGGGGCCAGCATGGAACACGGGGCGGAAGAATGGAGCACGGAGGGGGCAGAATCATGGGGCAGGATGGAGACAGATGGGGCAGGATGGAGACAGATGGGGCAGGATGGATACGATGGAGACAGAAGGGGCAGAATCATGGAGCAGGACGGATGCGATGGAGACAGATGGGGGAGGACCGCACACCCATTTAAAACAGTATAAAAAAAAACAAAAAAAGACCCATCACTGCAGCAATATCATCCCTTAATTAGCATATAAACCAGGAATAGAACAATCCACAAAATAGATTATCTGTGTAGCAAGGTGGATATTAAAACTTTACCTTTATTAGGTAAAATAGTAAAAAGCCAAATTAGTCAAACAACAAAAACAAAGGGGTACCACAGTGAAGGAAGTGCCCTATAACCAATTAACAGAAAAGGGGGGTGGTTGTTAAAAAGGTACACCTGGCCTCTCAGATCCTCAATATTAAAGGGAATCTGTCACCACATTTTTGGACTATCAGCTGCTGTCACTGCCATCAGGGGCTTATCTACAGCATTCTGTAATGCTGTAGATAAGCCCCCAATGTAACCTGAAAGAGAAGAAAAACGAGTCATATTATACTCACCCAGGGGAGGTCCAGGTCGGGTCCGGAGGGTGTCGCAGTCAGGCGCCTCCCATCTTCTAGCGGTGATGTCCTCTTCATTGCTTGCCATCGTGGCTCCGGCGCAGGCGCACTGCTCTGCCCTATTGAGGGCAGAGCAGAGTACTGCAGTGCGCAGGTGGCAGACCAGATCAGAGAGGTCCAGTTCCTGCGCACTGCAGTACTTTACCTTCAACAGGGCAGATAAAGTACACCTACGCCGGAGCAACGATGAGAAGCAAAGAAGAGGACATCATCGCTAGAAGATGGGAGACGCCGACCGGGACCGCGACACCCTCCAGACCCGAACCGGATCGCCCGTGGGTGAGTATAACATAACTCGTTTTTCTTCTCTTTCAGGTTACACCGGGGGCTTATCTACAGCATTACAGAATGCTTTAGATACAGTAAGCCCCTGATGGCGGTGCCGGCAGCTGATAGTCCAAAAATGGGGTGACAGATTCCCTTTAATCTGACCTGATAGCAAAATGAGTGTAGTTGCCCATAGGATGAATAGTATATACATGATCACATTTATATGGTAAAAATAAGTGGTGCTTATAAGAAAAAGATGTTATACCCATACATGTTATTGTGACTTACTTGGACAAGTGGAGAACATATCGTATCGGCAACTATAGTCATTTTGCTATCAGGTCAGATTAATATTGAGGATCAGAGGGGCCAGTAGTACCTTTTTAACAACCCCCCCCTTTTTCTGTTCGTTGGTTATAGGGCACTTCCTTCACTGTGGTACCCCTTTGTTTTTGTTTGACTAATTTGGATTTTTACAATTTTACCTAATAAAGGTTAAGTTTTAATATCCACCTTGCTACACAGATAATCTATTCCGTGGATTGTTGTATTCCTGGTTTATATGCTAATTAAGGGATATTATTGCTGCAGTGATGTATTTATTTTATTTTTTTTGGATACTGTTTTAAATGGGTGTGCGGTCCTGTTAATGTGTAGAGCTACACTGCCGCTTTTTTTTTTTCATCTGGTGTAGTTTAGAATTTGGGATAAAATTAAATAATGTGTTCTGGAAGTGGTGCTCTAGATAACTGTTATTTCCTGCAGAGATGAGCCCTGGCTGGAAGAAGTGACGGCGGTCTGTACTAGATGAAAGATGAAAACCAAAGATGAATGACTTCACCTAGAGACGTCACTGGTCAGTAAGTATGTTACCTGTACACTGACACTATACATTGCATACTATATACAGCGGTTCGGTGTATAATGTCACAAGTGATCATTGTATTACCTATACATTATATACATAGCTCCTATGTATAATGTCACCGGAGATCACTATTACCTGTACACTGACACTACATACAGAGGTCCTGTGTATAATGTCACCGGTGGTCACTGTATTATCTGTACACTGACACTATATACAGAGCTCCTATGTATAATGTCACCAGTGATCACTGTATTACCTGTACACTGACACTATAGACAGAGATCCTGGGTATAATGTCACTCACCAGTGATCATTGTATTACCTGTACACTGACACTATATACAGAGCTCCTGTGTATAATGTCACCAGTGATCACTGTATTACCTGTACACTGACACTATATACAGAGCTCCTGTGTATGTCACTGGTGATCACTGTATTACCTGTACACTATACACTATATACAGAGCTCCTGTGTATAATGTCACCTTCTCCACCTTTTATCGGCGCCATCTTGTGACTGCAACTTCTGTCTGCGGAAAGTCAGAAGTAGCAGAAACCCTCTATCAGGCCACGTTCACATGATCAGTATTTTACTTCAGCATTTGGATGCCAAAATCAGGAGTGGAACAATCAGAGGAAAAGTATAATGTCTTCTTGGCCTTGCGCCCATAGTGTGTCTGGGATCAATGCCATGAATTCAGGTTCTACCTGATCTATGGGCGTGCCCTGCTTATTGCACTGCAAAGAGAAAAAAAACGTATAATTCTGCAGAGTGATCATAAGAAAATGGGGTCTTGAGACTGACTGTCTTGTCTTCGTGAAACAGAATATTAGCTTGAAATTTTGACAGCAGATCTGACCCTAGCAGATTGACTGGACAGGTGGATGAGACTACTAATTGGGACAACATGCTTTGTGTTGGCTGGAGACTTACATGGAGGGGTCTGGTCATTGGTGTGTACCGAGGATTTCCATCCACCCCCACACAAGGCACGATTTCATCCGTGACAGTCTAGATCTGGTAAGTCAATGTTTCTAATTACACTTCTGGCTGCACCGGTGTCCACCAGGAAAGTGAGGGGTCTGCCCTCAACCTCTAACTGGATAGTAGGCGTTGGTCCACTCGGTTGTTTTGTGGAATGCATGAGTAATGGGGTGTGTGGTGGATCCGGCTTGCCAATGTCCTATTGTGGGCGGGGTCCAGGTGGTCCCTAGGTGGGCTGCTGTCGCTGTTCTGGCCCTCTCCTGAGTGGAGCTGATCTGCAGTTCCTTTTTAGGTGTCCTACTCTCCCACAGTTGAAGCAGGCGCCCCTAGGTCTCTGTAGTCTGAGGTTGCCCTGAGATGGGTCCTGAGACAACAGAAGGGTAGTACGGGGTTTAGCTGACTGATTTAACTCTAATCCTTTTGCCACTGTATGTAGTACTTCTGATTCTAGCCTGCGGTATTCTGGCCTGGCGGTCTGCAGTTGTTTGCGTATTGGTTCTCTGAGACCCTGCACAAAGGCCTGCACCCAAATTTGGTGGTGGGCTTTGTCCACGAGGTCAAATCCTAAATCAGTAAACATTTGGTTTAACCTGTGGTAATATTTTTCCACCGATTCATTTTTCTCTTGCATTGTATCTTGTAAGGAAGTGGCTTGGTCTATTAGGCGGTCCTTGGTCCAGAGCTGGAGCTTTTCTAGGAAGTCCTCCCCAGAGGGTAGGGACTGATAATATTCAGGCATTCCACCTATGGGTCTTAGGGATGGTTCCATTACAGGCCAAAATGAATCACCTGCTTTGATCTCAGCCAATCCAACTAAATCTATCCATGACGCTGCATGGGTTTTGTGTATCTGACTCATTTTCCTATAGAAGGGCATAGGATGCCCCTCTGGATCAGGTAAGCTGTTAACTAGTGTGGCAGCTTCCTGTGGCTTCCAACTCACATATCGGGTACTACTTCTGGAAGGAACTAAAATATCATGGGTGGGAGGTATACGCCTAGTTCGGCGTGGGTAGAAACCATTCATATATTCGGAGCTGTCTGGGGGACTGTCATCCTCGTACAAAGGTAAAGACATCCTCCCTAGATTGCCTGATGCTGCTATACCACTAACTTGGGTCTGTATTCTGTGGTAAAGATGTGGTTGTGGGAAAACAGGTTTCTGGTTTTTCTTCCTTATCCTCTCCCTCAGTTTCACTCTGCTCACCATTTGTATATATGCCAGATACTACCGGAGCTAAAATGGCTGCTGGATGAGGTGTGCCCTTACATAAAATGGCTGCTGGATGACGTGTGGGTGTAACTGTGGGTGTGGCTTGCCTCAAGACGGCCTCTGTGACATGAGGTGTGCCATCTGCATTAAGGACTGGGTACAAGGAGGTGCCTCCAACTGTAGGTTTGCGTGGGCGCGGTGCCCCACAAAGGGCACATGTGTCCCTCCAATCTGGGTTCTGACTTTGACAGACTGCACATGTCCACCCCTCTGGAGAATACTGAGGTGGTTTATGCGGTGCAGCCGCCAAAGCCGGAGTCATTTTATCAAGAGGTGGCTTATATATATATTCACCAGTGGCAGAATCACATTCTTCAACCCACATTTGTCTCTTAATTTCTCTAGCGGTATGATACCACGCTTCTGCATCTCTCCATACCTTTGTGTCACGTAACAATCCTTTCTTGGTAATTAAAGTGTTTTTCCACTCTGTCTCATCAAGTCCCCCCCCCCCGGGTTGTAGACCCTATAAGCTTCAGGAGGAGCTTCGCATTTTTAACATACTGTTTGCCTTCTCTTTGTGCCACTACCTCTTGAGCAGAAAAATAATTAGTCTTAGACTCACTATGACCCATGTTTATAACTTAATTGTCAACCACTGTATTTTTAGCAAAAAAATCTCAAACTTTTAGATTGCCGTAATTATAAATGTGCTTGAAGGGTTACTGTGTATGTGTGTGTACTATAAAACAACTTATTACACTCTATATTTTATATCCTCCGGACTGAATACAGATAATGTAGCGTGATTGTTAAACACTTTGAATTCAGGAAATGCAGCTGAAGTAGCAGTCTAACCGGTATGGCAGTATATTCAACATGAGAGCTGCGGACAGGCGTGTCTCAACAATGCATCAGTACTACAAACATAAAAACTATTATGAATGTATTCCTTATCCCTTTCACTGTTCTTTTGTTACCAAGGCAACTAGGGCTGGGCTTTTTGTCACTTTAGGTATAGTAAATAGTGGTAATCACCTATAGATAGGTGGTTGATAGTTCAGCAGAGGGGGGAAAGAATAGTAATCACCTCTTTCCTTAAAAATATGTATATGCCGTGTCATTCACGTCACCGGGCACAGTTTATACTGTGGGCGTATGGCCGGACGTGAGCACCTATATTATATATATATATAACTTCTTCGACCGTCTAAGGTCGGAACCAGGGTGATAACCCAGTGTGAACAGCCCCTTTGTACTCTGCTCTGTTTTGTTTCTAGTAGCCCTAGTGCAGTATGAAATAGTTTTTATCAGATACTAGATGGGTTCTAGATACACCCTCCGAATTGGTTAGACCGGATAATACACACAGACAATTAAGGAATTATATACCTGACCGGGTCCGTAGGCTCAGGACTTTCAAACGTGGTCAGTTTAAGGGTTCAGAGAAGACAGCCAACTATCTCCTCTTAGCCGGATGTGAATACAGAAGGGTAGGTAAGATGATATATTTTCTCACCTGGTCTCGAGCTGCAGCCTCGTCCTGCTGGAAAGACGTCCGTCCTGGGGGAGATTTTGTTGCGGCTGTGATCGTCTGGTATCGTCCTGAGCCCCACTGTTTGAGCGCCAACTGTGGATTCTGTCACACTAAGGTGCGACCCGTCTTAATTGTCTGTGGCCGAATTGTAGCTTTGGCACAAGGTATACGTATACTCGAGAAAAGAATACACAAGACAAGAGGGTATCGTGTCAGTATGATTCTTCTCTGTCTTTAATCAAACGTGTACAGCTTTTATAACAGAATTTGAGCTACATCATCAGTTACATCATGGACATGTTTCCAGTTACTATTTGCTTTTCCCAGGTCGCTACACAATCATTATGTACATTTCTGGGTTACCGTTTACTGCTCCCACATTGCTAAACAATACTTATATACACAAGTATTGTTTTCTAGCTTGGCTTACCCTGGTCCACCCAGTTTATTCAATATTTGATGAAGCTTAGGTGAGTGATACCATACAGAAACAACTCTAAGAAAATATAAGAAAATCAGAAGTATCTTAAAGCAACATGATCCCAATATCCAGCAAAGCGTCCATATAGTGATACAGTTTTGATTCTTGGATATATTCATGTGCCATATATTCTTCCCTTAACAAGGTAACATCACATGCACTGGTCAGGTGATCATGACATCACCACAGGTCCTTAAAAATACACAACCACATACAGGCTTCAGGCAAAACGGGGTACAGTGAGCCCCCCTCACCATGGAGCGAGGTAAATGGGTAGCCAGTCCCTCCCATCTCTCATAGCCACCCGCAACCTGCACCCAGGTGCACTAACGACAAAATACTCCGGGTTGCATTGTAGGGAGCATCCAACCCTGTGACATATACCTCGCATTAACCATGCGACCACCAGTCACACCACAATAGAGAGATAGATGAGAGCCATGACTGGGCGGTTAATTTACAGGGCTATAGTCTGTTCAGAAATGACCGTACAAATAAGCGAGGGGGAGGCGTGTGTTTATGTGTAAAATCATCCTTAAAACCCATCCTGCGTGATAATATATGAAACTAATGAAAATGTAGAGTCCCTGTGGGTAGAGATAAGGGGAGGGGGGGAAAATAATAAATTACTGATAGGAGTTTGTTATAAGTCTCCAAAAATAATGGAAGCAAGAGAATATCCTCATAAAGCAAATAGATGAAGTTGCGACTCAAGGAGAAGTCATTATTATGGGGGACTTCAACTACCCTGAAATACATTGGGGAACAGAAACCTGCAGTTCCAGCAAAGGTAATAGGTTTTTGACAACTATGAGAGACAATTACCTTTCACAACTGGTTCAGGACCCAACAAGAGGGGGGGCACTGCTAGACCTAATATTAACCAACAGGCCAGACCGCATATCAAATGTAAGGGTTGAGGGTCACTTGGGTAATAGTGATCACAAATTAATACGTTTTCATGTATCCTTTAGTAAGATGTGTAGTAGAGGGGTTACAAGGACACTAAACTTCAGGAAGGCAAATTTCCAATGGATGAGAGATGATCTTGGTGCAATTAACTGGGACGATATCCTGAGACATAAAAATACACAAAGAAAATGGGAGACGTTTATTAGCATCCTGAATAGGACCTGTGCACAGTATATACCGTATGGGAATAAACATCAGGGCTGTGGAGTCGGAGAGTCGGAGTCGGTGCTCATTTTGGTGGAGTCGGAGTCGGTATAAAATGGACCGACTCCGACTCCTAAAATATATAATAAATTGGGTACAGTAGTTCAATGCAGGATGTGCTGAATATTTTTTCATAGGAGTTTGGGAAAGTTATGAAATGTCCTATAAATGGCTGTTATATTCCTGATCTAAGGCTACATTCACACACAGCATTTTTCCTGTGTTTTTTGAGGATACGTTTTTCAGCTGCAAAAGCTGATCATCTTTTTAAAAAAACTGCATCACCTGAAAGGTTTTTGAGCTCATAGATAATGTTTTCAATAGCAAAAGCAGATTAGAAATCTGCTCTATCCATTTATCCATATCTGTCTATCCATATCGTATCTGTACCAAAAAGAATGAAAACCGGGTAGTACACCAATATATATTCTGTTCTATCTAAATATCTTGATTATTGGATCATAAAAATGATTAAATGTCTGAGGTTCACATTGTACTACAATAAATTTTTCACTTAAATATAAGCAATATGTGTGGGAGTCGGAGTCGTGGAGTCGGAGTCGCAGGTTTGGCTTACCGACTCCACAGCCCTGATAAACATGCTAGAAATAGGAGGAAACCACTATGGCTAAATAGAGATGTAAGGGGTGCAATAAGAGATAAAAATAAAGCATTTAGAGATTTAAAGCAAGTAGGTAGTGATGAGGCATTAAATAAATACAGAAGATTAAATAAATTCTGTAAAAAGCAAATCAAAACAGCAAAGATTGAGACAGAGAGACTCATTGCCAGAGAAAGTAAAAATAATCCCAAAATATTCTTTAACTACATAAATAGTAAGAAACTAAAAAATGATAGTGTTGGCCCCCTTAAAAATAGTCTGGATGAAATGGTGGATGAGGATGAGGAAAAAGCCAATATGCTAAATGACTTTTTCAACAGTATTTATACAGGAAAATCCCATGACGGATAAGATGATCAGGGATAAAAAAAATTCTCCATTAACTGTCACCTGCTTAACCCAGCAGGAAGTACGGCGGCGTCTAAAAATCACTAAAATTGACAAATCCCCGGGCCCGGATGGGATACACAACCGAGTACTGCAGGAATTAAGTACAGTCATAGTTAGACCATTATTTTTAATCTTTAAAGATTCCATAATAACAGGGTCTGTACCACAGGACTTTTGTATGACAAATATTATGCCAATATTCAAAAAGGGGACAAAAACTGAACTTGGAAATTATAGGCCAGTAAGTTTAACCTCAACTGTGGGTAAAATCCTGGAGGGTTTTTGTAAGAGATACTATACTGGAGTATCTGGAGAAGAATAACCTCATGACCCAATATAAACATGGGTTTACGAGGGACCGTTCCTGTCAGACTAATCTGATAAGCTTTTATGAAGAGGTAAGTTCCGGACTGGAACAAGGGAATGCAGTGGACGTGGTGTACATGGACTTTTCAAAAGCTTTTGATACGGTGCCACACAAAAGGTTGATACATAAAATGAGAACAATGGGGATAGGGGAAAATATGTGTAGGTGGGTTAAGAGCTGGCACAGTGATAGGAAACAAAGGGTGGTTATTAATGGAGCACACTCAGACTGGGTCACGGTTAGCAGTGGGGTACCACAGGGGTCAGTTTTGGGCCCGCTTCATTTTAACTTATTTATTAATGACATTGTAGGGGGCATAGAGAGTAGAATTTCAATATTTGCAGAGGACACTAAACTCTGCAGGGCAATCAATACAGAGGAGGACAATTTTACATTACAGGAGGATTTATCTAAACTAGAAGCTTGGGCTGATAAATGACAAATGAGCTTTAATGGGGATAAATGTAAGGTCATGCACTTGGGTAGAACGAACAAGATGTATAATTATGTGCTTAATTGTAAAACACTGGGCAAAACAGTCACTGAAAAAGACCTGAGTGTATGGGTGGACGACAAACTCACATTTAGAGGCCAGTGTCAGGCAGCTGCTGCAAAGGCAAATAAAATAATGGGATGCATTAAAAGAGGCATAGATGCTGATGAGGAGAACATAATTTTACCTCTATATTAGTCACTAGTGCGACCACAATTAGAATACTGTGTACAGTTCTGGTCTCCGGTGTATAAGAAAGACATAGCTGAACTGGAGCGGGTGCAGAGAAGAGTGACCAAGGTTATTAGGGAACTGGGGGGTCTGCAATATCAAGACAGGTTATTACACTTGGGGTTATTTAGTTTGGAAAAACGAAGGCTTAGCGGTGATCTTATTACAATGTATAAATATATGCGGGGACAATACAGAGACCTTTCTAGTGATCTTTTTACTCTTAGACCTGTGACGGGGACAAGGGGGCATCCTCTACGTCTGGAGGAAAGAAGGTTTAAGCATACTCACAGACGCGAATTCTTTACTGTAAGAGCAGTGAGACTATGGAACTCTCTGCCATATGATGTTGTAATCAGTGATTCCCTACTAAAATTTAAGAAGGGACTGGATGCCTTTCTTGAAAAGTATAATATTACAGGGTATATACACTAGTTTCCTTAATATTGCGTTGATCCTGGGAGCTAGTCTGATTGCGGTATGTGGAGTCGGGAAGAAATTTTTTTCCCCAATGTGAAGCTTACTGTTTGCCACATGGGTTTTTTTTTTGCCTTCCTCTGGATCAACATGTTAGGGCAAGTTAGGATAGGATATGGGTTGAACTAGATGGACTTGAAGTCTCCCTTCCACCTTAATAACTATGTTACTATGTATATAAAGATAGATAAAGAGATAGATATAGAGATAAATAGATATAGTCTATATATCTTTCTATTATCCATTTTTATCTATATACAGTATATCTATCTCTAGCTATCTATATATATATATATATCTATCTCTATATCCATCTATCCATCGATAGAAATATAGTTTATATATACACTCACTGGCCACTTTATTAGGTACACCTGTCCAACTGTGTGTTAAGACTTAATTTCTAATCAGCCAATCACATGGCGGCAACTCAGTGCATTTAGGCATGTAGACATGGTCAAGACAATCTCCTGCAGTTCAAACCGAGCATCAGTATGGGGAAGAAAGGTGATTTGAGTGCCTTTGAACGTGGCATGATTGTTGGTGCCAGAAGGGCTGGTCTGAGAATTTCAGAAACTGCTGATCTACTGGGATTTTCACGCACAACCATCTCTAGGGTTTACAGAGAATGGTCCGAAAAAGAAAAAAAATCCAGTGAGCGGCAGTTCTGTGGCCAGAGGTCAGAGGAGAATGGGCAGACTGGTTCGAGCTGATAGAAAGGCAACAGTGACTCAAATTGCCACCCGTTACAACCAAGGTAGGCAGAAGAGCATCTCTGAACGCACAGTGCGTCGAACTTTGAGGCAGATGGGCTACAGCAGCAGAAGACCACACTGGGTACCACTCCTCTCAGCTAAGAACAGGAAACTGAGGCTACAATTTGCACAAGCTCATCGAAATTGGACAGTAGAAGATTGGAAAAACGTTGCCTGGTCTGATGAGTCTCGATTTCTGCTGCGACATTCGGATGGTAGGGTCAGAATTTGGCGTAAACAACATGAAAGCATGGATCCATCCTGCCTTGTATCAACGGTTCAGGCTGGTGGTGGTGGTGTCATGGTGTGGGGAATTTTTTCTGGGCACTCTCTGGGCCCCTTGGTACCAATTGAGCATCGTTGCAACGCCACAGCCTACCTGAGTATTGTTGCTGACCATGTCCATCCCTTTATGACCACAATGTACCCAACATCTGATGGCTACTTTCAGCAGGATAATGCGCCATGTCATAAAGCTCGAATCATCTCAGATTGGTTTCTTGAACATGACAATGAGTTTACTGTACTCAAATGGCCTCCTCAGTCACCAGATCTCAATCCAATAGAGCATCTTTGGGATGTGGTGGAACGGGAGATTCGCATCAGGGATGTGCAGCCGACAAATCTGCGCCAACTGTGTGATGCCATCATGTCAATATGGTCCAAAATCTCTGAGGAATGCTTCCAGCACCTTGTTGAATCTCTGCCACGAAGAATTGAGGCAGTTCTGAAGGAAAAAGGGGGTCCAACCCCTTACTAGCATGGTGTACCTAATAAAGTGGCCAGTGAGTGTATATACACTCACTGGCCACTTTATTAGGTACACCATGCTAGTAACGGGTTGGACCCCCTTTTGCCTTCAGAACTGCCTCAATTCTTCGTGGCAGAGATTCAACAAGGTGCTGGAAGCATTCCTCAGAGATTTTG